>NC_089820.1:62644151-62706651 GCF_029633855.1 Hoplias malabaricus
TAGATTTGAACTGATATGTGATCAGTTTATCATGTATTTCTATATATAATAGCAATCAGTTATCCTTAAATCCAATATATATATATTACACTAGATACACTAAATAGCTCTATGTAATATTTGAAATAGGCAAGGCAAGGTTTAAGGGGATTTTTACTCAAATATCACACTCCAGTATTTAGAGAACTGAGATATTGTGGCCTGTGCTTCTACTACAGCACTCAGCTCTCACAAATCTGATAGAACTCAAGCCAAAAATCCATGATTACAGTGCAATGAAATGCATGGCGGCTCCGCTTCCTGCTGGTGCTGCTGTTCCTGTGCCAGGTGTTCACTTGAAAGGCCCCATATTTTACATTTTCTCTGAGAAAACACTCATTTCAGTTCATTTGTAAGCAACCACTTTCCCCACCCCTCTCTTAGAAAGAAAAGAGGGCCAAAAAATACCATTTAATATTACGTAAGAACAGTATTGCATCCCTCAGCCTTCTAGATTTGAAATCTATGATTGTGTATTCTGACTACAGTACCCAGAATGCACTGCATATGTGTGTTACAACCATTGGGAATCCACTGATGGGTGACTGTTGTAGAAGCATGATATTCGGGTTTCTAGCAGCAGTGTTAGTTCACTGGCCTCGGGTTTCACCACAGAACACTTGTTATTTTTGAAAAAATTCTCCCACCTTCAAGTTACATCATCAAAAGGAGGTTTTCCGAGTCTTTAAAATGTTTCTCTCTCGGGACTGTTGTTTTGCCACTGCAGTGAGGGGTTAGACATGTTTGTGACAGATATAGCAATGGTAATTAATTTAAATATATTTTGGCCAGACTACCCCTTTAATTATGCTTTTTTTTTGTTTGTTACTGTACCTTTAAGGCTGAAATTCGTTTTGGTGCTCTTTTTGTGCCTAATTTAAGATAGAAGTCCTTGTTAGAACTTACAGAAACAAATAAGTTTGGCTTCAAACTGAAACCAAGACTCCTACCGCTACAGCCCAAATGGGTGGAGATATGTAAATGTATGTGACATCACAACCATGACGGGTTTCAAATGCACTGCTTCTGTAGCTCAGTTTCCGGATATGGATGGCACAATCGAAGGAGGGGAATAATATATTTGGAAACCACGTTGACATACATTTTTCAGTGAGGAATATCCATTTTTCCAGGACATGGGCCCTTTAACAGGAGGAGACTGAGAGACACTGCAGTGATGTTTTACATAACCCTGGCCCCTGTGCAGCCCCCAAAAAACCCTCGCATACATTCCCCCTTCCCTCTGCGGACACCCAGAATTACCGCAGCCTCCGAGAAGAGCATTACGTCACCTCCCCGGCCGGTTCCCGTGGCGACCGTCTCCTCGGGATGCGCTGCATGCGCACAAGGAAAAGAAAGATGGAGTGAGGGAGGGATGGGGAAGGAGGGATGAAGGAATGGTGGGTGGGAGGGATATGGATGGAGTGATGGCAGAGAGAGTGAGAGAGAGAGAGCCTGCAGGCCAGGCTGTGACTCCAGAATAAAAATTACAGCCTGGTCTCTGCCAGTTAATTATCCCACTTCACAAAGTAGTCATTAAACCACGTTGGCGCACTCTGCTCCTAATGGGCCGGATTTAATCTAAGTGGGTTAAATACATAAATAAGGTAACACAAAAAGATACCAGTGACTATTGACTTCCAGAGTTTGTGTGGGAAACAGCTGCAGCACTGAACTGAATGAACCAACTTTGGACACCATACATGTCTGTGGCTGATCGCCAACATCTGGGTCAAGGGTTTCAAGACCTGACCTGGAATCACTGGACACAAGGCAGAAACACACCCACCCTGTTGCTCACGTTCACACGGACAGTTTCACACAACTTAGCAACATGTGGTTTTGGACTGTAGAAGGAGACAAGAGCACCTGGAGAAGACCCATGCAGACACTGGGAGAACACAGCAAACTCACAGACAGTGTGACAGCAACAGTACATGCAGCTGATTTAGGGGAGAAATATAAATATATATATATATATATATATATATATATATATATATATATATATATATATATTCATTCATTCATTTTCTGTAAATGTTTATCCAGTTCAGGGTCGCGGTGGGTCCAAAGCCTACCTGGAATCATTGGGCGCAAGGCGGGAATACACCCTGGAGGGGGCGACAGTCCTTCACAGGTCAACATACACACACATTCACTCACACACTCACACCTACAGACACCTTTGAGTCGCCAATCCACCTACAAACGTGTATCTCTGGACTGTGGGAGGAAACCGGAGCACCCGGAGGAAACCCACGCTGACACAGGGAGAACACACCACACTCCTCACAGACAGTCACCCGGAGGAAACCCACACAGACACAGGGAGAACACACCACACTCCTCACAGACAGTCACCCGGAGGAAACCCACGCAGACACAGGGAGAACACACCAACTCACAGACAGTTACCCGGAGCGGGAATCGAACCCACAACCTCCATATATATATACACACACCATTTATTAAAGATTTTTTGCCTGTCAAAAGAGCGCTGTTCTGTCTCTCTCTTCCACCACAGCCTTCTATAACAGCACAGAAAGACAGGAGGGAAATCTGGAAGCAAACAAAATCTCCTCCAAGCCTCTTTGGAGGAAACGTAATTAGACAGAGCAGCACAGGAGTCAGCCATATGTTTAAGAGCGATAACAAATGAAATGGGCTGTAATGGCCTCTGGTGTTAAGGAGCAGTAGAGCAGAGATAAGGATGAATGAAGTTATGGTCCGTCCTGCAGAGGGCACGGGCTCCCCTCCGTCTCATGGATTGACCCCTGGCTCGGATGACAGGGCACTGTGAAAGCACTGTGGTATATAAGTGACCGCTCTACTTTCAGACAGTACAAGAAGTTGAACTGAGAGAGAATTAAATGAAAATGTAAACTTCTGCTGAACTGGAGGATATTACACTCGTAAAGGGGAAATATTATGAAACACTCACTTTTCAGTGCATTTGCACGTTGGTGTATTTGGAGCCTGCCAAATGGTAAAAAAGACAACTAATATGTGTATGCCACACACTTTTATCCTGTGTGTCACCACAAGGTGGTACACATCATGGCGCTGTATCCGCTGTAGATATGTACCACCCTTAAGTCAGAAAACAAGACCCAAATCTTAGTGTTCCTTTAAACCACAGAGTAGAGAAATCAGACAAAGAATAAGTCTTGGTGCGTGCACACATCATCGCTGTCCAGTTAAAAGCATGTATCTCCAGGCAGACATAGAGACTACTAACAAGTATTAACCTAAAAGTATCTATAATGCGCTCAAGTTTAATAGTGTAGATATAAGCTCATGTCTGAAAGGAGACACTGGAAAGACTGGAAATCATACCCACTTTAATTTGGACACTGATTTGAGTGGTCTTAATTATTCATGGTTGAATGCCACACTGGTGGTATCCCTGGAATGTGAGACAGCACTTTTATTCGCCCTCTTCCTCCGAGCCTTCGCTTCATGGAAGTGGACATGAATTAACAGGACCGGCAGCTCTCTTGACTGCCCCATCATTGACTTCCTTTACTGCTGTGTCTGCACTGTGAGGCTTCTCTAAAGGATGAATGAAAGGCATTGCAGTGGCATCTACTGATTATCAGCTCCTTCTTTGTTGTCTGAATCTGAGCAGAACTGGACATCTTGGCTGATCTCGGTCAAATTTAACTATAGGGGCTTTTCATTCTCTCGCTCCATTAAAAAAAGAAGATCTATCTATCTACCACCTTCCTTCCGTTCTCTCATTTCTTCATGTTTTCCTCTGTCTCACTCTCATCATTTCTTCTTCTTCACTGGTCTTCTTCTCTGTTTCTTGCTGTTTTTTCCCTTCCCTCATTCCTTCTTTCCTTTTACCTCTCTTCCCCACACTTGCCTCGTGCCCTCTTTCCTCTCTCTCTCTCTCCCCCTCTCCCTCTCTCTCTAGAGTGATGGCTCCATCAATATCAGCTCTTTGTAACCATGGTAGCGAAGCGAGCGCCTCACAGCCAGTGGAAGTGTCACTGTTATAACTCAGTTATTACACAGTTATGAACATTGCCCCCCCCTGGCTACAGAGTTTATTACAGCCTCTGCCACCACAGCACTACCAGCACCGCCGCAGTTCATTAGTTAACGTCTCACTCAGGCTCCTAGAGCAGAATTTCCAAATGTAAATAAGACGTTATTCCAAAGACTCTGGTGCAGGGAAAAAGAGGCTAATGGAATTCAGCTCGTCTCAAGATTCATTCTCAAGAAATCACTTCTGATTTAGTTTGAAGCTTCAGTGTGGTGTGACTCAGCGGCATGTTTTCAGCACAGTTTCAGAAGGAGATTAGCAAGAGAGACTAAATCTAGGTTTGATAATTCAGAGTTAAACACAGGAGCTTGTTTTATTATTCTGATTAACCTCAATCACTCTCATTGCAGTTTAAATATTTAATAATAGCACAAATGTACAGGGGTTAGACAATGAAACTGAAACACCTGTCATTGTAGTGTGGGAGGTTTCATGGCTAAACTGGAGCAGCCTGGTGGCCAATCTTCATTAACTCCACACTGCACCAGTAAGACCATGTGCATCCAATGGATCAAACATTGTGTCCTGAAGGCGGTGCCGTGTATCAGGACGACAACGCACCAATACACACAGCGAGACTGGTGAAAGACTGGTTTGATGAACATGAAAGTGAAGTTGAACATCTCCCATGGCCTGCACAGTCACCAGCTCTAAACATTATTGAGACACTTTGGGGTGTTTTGGAGGAGCGAGTCAGGAAACGTTTTCCTCCACCAGCATCACGTAGAGACCTGGCCACTATCCTGCAAGAAGAATGGCTTCAAATCCCTCTGACCACTGTGCAGGACTTGTGTATGTCATTCCCAAGACGAACTGACGCTGTATCGGCCGTAAAAGGAGGCCCTACACCGCACTAATAAATTACTGTGGTCTAAAACCAGGTGTTTCACTTTCATTGTCCAACCCCTGTGTGTCTGCATGTGTTTCATGTACAGTGCTGTGTCTGTACTTCATTTATTAATTTACACTCATTTTTTTGCATTAATGTATCAGAAAATTATAGAAAAGCCTGAAAAACTATGGATACCAGAAACTTAAAAAAATAGCACTTCATTGTTATTAATTACCCTTTTAGGTACCACATTAAAATAGAACTAAAATTATATTTGTTTATTAAGGGTTTTAAAAAACATGTTAATTACATGGTTATTAATGAGGTTGTAAACACATTAAAGGTCATTAATAATCAGTTAGTAACACAGAGATAGGAAGTGCCAAAGTGACCTCTTTTTTTATCTAATACTGAAAGTGTCAGAGACTTTAGAACGTGAATTGAGTCATTTGCTTTTGTCAATAATAATAATTGTAAATGTAGAAAACCTTGGACAAATTGTATTAGGGAATTTATACAAGTTCTACAACAGAATTAATGAATTGCATAAATGACTTTTCTTTTGCTTTCAGGAATGACTGCTGCTGCCTCATTGGTCTCCCTGGCCTGGGCCCTGGCCTCCTACCAGAAAGCCCTCCGAGACTCACGCGATGACAAGAAACCAATCAGTTATTTGGCGGTCATCATCCAGTTCTGCTGGCACTTTTTCACCATCGCTGCCCGAGTGGTGACCTTCGCCCTCTTCGCCTCCGTATTTCAGCTCTACTTCGGCATCTTCATCGTGCTGCACTGGTGCTTCATGACCTTCTGGATTGTCCACTGCGAGACTGAGTTCTGCATAACCAAGTGGGAGGAGATTGTATTCGACATGGTTGTGGGCATCATCTACATCTTCAGCTGGTTCAATGTCAAGGAAGGTCGTACGCGTTGCCGCCTTTTCGTCTATTACCTGGTCATCCTGCTAGAGAACGCAGCACTCAGCACACTTTGGTACCTCTACCGGAGTCCAGTCAGCACTGATGCTTTTGCCGTCCCTGCGCTTTGCGTCATCTTCTCCAGCTTCTTGACAGGTGTGGTCTTCATGCTCATGTACTATGCCTTCTTTCACCCCAACGGCCCACGATTCGGACGCTCCTCCAGCCTCAACCAACTGGACGAAGCCTCTACCGCTTTTGCCATGCCTTCGGAAGGTGCCACCAACTCCCTGCGCTCCAATCGGGGAGGCACTCTAGCACGGGACATGGACAGAGAGGCCAAATACGGTACTGAAAGAGATGGATGTGTGCCCGTATTCCAGGTGCGCCCCACTGCCCCGTCCACACCTTCGTCCAGGGCACCTCGCCTGGAAGAGACCGTGATCAGGATAGACCTTTGCCGGAACCGTTACCCAGCCTGGGAGCGTCACGTACTGGACCGCAGCATACGCAAGGCTATCCTGGCCATCGACTCATCTCCTACACCCCCTAGGCTGCAATACAAGGATGACACTTTGGTCCAGGAGCGTCTGGAGTATGAGACCACTTTGTAGCTCTAGCTGTGGAGGCACACATGCTAATTCACAGTAGATTAGCATCCATCAACAGCAGGACTGTGGCAATAACATTACTAGCTGAGCATACTGTAGGGACTGTAGGGCCCATGATGTTGATTATCATGGACTGTGAAATGATAATGGACAATAGGAACATAAATATACATTGGTGGAAGGATGCTTGTGATCTTTTTAAAACTTTTTTTGCTCCATCTATTTGGATTTCTGTTTGTGCCCTATTTTTATTACTCGTGTCTTGTCAGGGAATACATCGTTTTTTTTGTTTTCTGAAAATGCTGTTAACTCACAGCACGTCTCCACCAAGGTTCATTGCCTTGTCCAAAAGTCACTACTTTAAACACTATAGGCCATTCAAACAACCCAGTTCTGTGGCTTTAATGATTCTCCATTGGCTTCGACAGACTTGTCTTGCTCTGGTCACGGTGAGCATACTTTATGTCCTGTATTTTTCACATCAGACTGAGCATCCAACACACTTGTTCATGCATCAGTGGATTTAAAATGTGACAAAATATGGCTACCTGTCGTGCTGGAGGAAATAGGGGACAGTGTCTCCAGGTCGATCAAGTTCACGGAGACGGAACCTCCTCATCCAGGGTGCTGAAACACATGAACATCAGCAAACCTTTCCCAGTGCCAAAAACCTGGTCCCTACTGGATTCTACAGTGGACCGCGAGTCTCTGCCACTAAACTGTACATAAAAGAAGAGGGCAGCATTTCAATCATCTACTTGAATCCTGTACAAAAAAGCAACGAAAAAAAAATACAAAACTAAAAAAATACATGGTTGTCACGCACTGAGGAAGCCACAAGCTCCATCTCCTCCACCCATGGTGACGACACCAGGCCAAGAAAACTCTTTCTGGCAGCTCAGTCCACTGGCGGCTGTGGCCGAAAACGGATATGTGTGGTCGGGATACACACATACACATGCATACACACACACACATATATATACACACACACACTCCTGTACTTATATGTACCTAGATGTACCTATAAGAACATCAGCAAAAGACACTAACAACCTACTGACACTTGCGTATGCACACACACAGAGCAATCTACAGCAGCATCAGCGGTCACTTGCTGGAGCCAGGATGAACTTGACCCTCTGAAAGATTAAAGATACAGTGGTGCGACTGGGGACGGTTCAGCTGCTCATTGTGTACATGAAGAATGTGTGTGAGTCCATTTGAGTACCACCGCCTGGCATAGTATAGCCTTTTCCCTGCTCTACACGTGGGTAGTAATTGGGTTTGAAAGCCCTTTTGTCAGAGTCAGGTAGATTTAGTTGTTTACAAAGGATAAGGCCACCTACTTTAATAGGAAGGGTCCATTTCACTGACAGCATACCACAGCAAGGCAAAAAAAAGCAGCAGGCCACTAGCAAAGAGTACTTCAACAAAACCAGACAGGGTGAAACAAAGTGCTGTGGTCGTTTGTAAATACGCAAGGATATTTGGTTTACAAAACCCTTGTATTCAGAGCACTTTTATAGCTACCATATCAAGATGGGATGCCAAGACTTTTTAAAATCCAGTGTTGACATATTTCTCAGACTAGTTAGCATTTAGCTTGATTAGCTTCATTAATAATAATAATAGAGTCGAATACACATCTGTTTACCTTTTTTCAGTTTGAACAAAACTAGTGCATTAAAGGTTACATATTATACTCAGATTTCCAAAATTAACACAAGAATGACCAGTTTCAGCCACTTGTGAACGAGCCTCTGTTTACTTTCAAGCACAAGGCACCCAGCCGTCTCTGTTGCCATTTTCACCAGTACACTTATATGAACTCATTCGCTGTGTCTGTTTTGCTCAGTTTAACCTCGTCCTTGCGATCTCACATACACGTGCATCACCAACTTAGGATCTAATCCCTATCTGCTGCATCTAGACCATACAGTACGTTAGCACAGAGAAAATACTGAAGCACTGGTACTTAGAGAAGCATACAGGGTTCAATAAAGGGATATAATGGGAGTCAATGGGCAGATGCTAAAGCAATTGACCAGACAAAGCTACGGTTTTAATTGCCTGGAGTATTACCTTCATTAGTCTATAGTGTTAGAGCTGGGAAAACACTGAAATGTTCAAGGCAGGTGTACCCTAGATACAAAAGCAGCCTCGGTGCTCTGAACTAAGCTCCAGGCACTGGAGCGTCTCCAGAAATAGAACACTGTATCTTTAACTCTGCCAAAAGCAGTCTCTATGTATGAAAGAGAAACAACAAAAAAAGTTCCTGTCTTTCTCACTCTTTTTTTTTCAGTTGTACGTTGCAAGTGCTTCTTCCTGTCTTATGTGTAGGGAATCAGAGGACACGTTGGCGGAGACACGCGGAGATGAACCGGCACAACAACAAGCACAAGGCCCAGGCAGGCGGGAGAATCGGTCCTTTATTTTGTTGCACTCTTTTGTTGGGGGGCGGGGGTTTACTGTGCAGGTTCGAGGCTCTCGACGTGCCTGTTGTGAATCGTCTGAAAATCCATCGCATCACAGGATATCATGTGTTTACGAGTAAAGTAGTAAAGCATTCGGTTTTCTTTGTTTTTATTTGATTTTTTTAACGGGGCCTATTTTTGGATGTGATTCACACTCGCTGCACAATTATCTTTGCTGTATGCCGTTAAGTGTGTGAAGGTGACTATCATAGGATGATTATATTAAGTCAGTTATGCCCTTGCACAAATTTTGAATATGAATTAACAGATGCCTTTAAAGGAATACCCCTCCATGTCTGATCATTCCTTTATCAAGACCAATTTAGAACAGATGTCAATGAGTAATTGCTTTATCTCCTGCCCATTGGCTACTATTAGAAGTCGGCAGATTTATTATTCATTGTTAAGCACAATGATATATGTTCACATTATTGTCTGTGGTAACTGACTGTACGCTACAGGCCGAAAAACACTGGAGGATTCCTTTAAATCCACTTCCTCTTAATAGCACATTTTTTTTCGCTACACTACTCTGTCTCTTCTGGCACAAAAAAACACAAATGGTTAAAAAAACGAGTACTAGTGTAGTTATTAACAGATTCCATGCAATGCCCTTGTACCATGGCTTGGGCCATTCAGATAAGCATATGCCCTCTTGCCCTTTAATTGATCTTTTCATACCAAATCTCCCTTTCCTAAACAGAGACAAAGCACAATGTCCAGAAGAATTCTTTGACCTGAAGTAACCGACCGTACGCTTAAACTAAAACGATTCAGATCAGATTAGACTCCACAGGTCCCTTCAGTCTCATAAATAATTCGAAGGTCACCGTGCCCAATGCCAAGCACTGGCCAGAGTGGTATAAAGTGTAGCTGTGAAGCAGTGGAACTGTGTTCTCTGAAGTGATATGATTTGAATCCAGGCCCCCTCAATCTCATAAATAATACATTTGTTTATATTTTTATTTCAGTGTCACCCTGAACATGCCGCCTCCTGTGCTTTTGGTTTGTTTGTTTGATGGGGTGATGTGTCACAATGTCAGCGGTAGATAGGATCTGTTTTTCGGCTCCGTTTTCCCGGCATTCCGGCAGCAGCTGGATCTTGTTGACCTGTTCCTGTCAACAACAATCACCAGCACCTCCAAGCAGGTGTTTGCCACTGTTTACATTTCGCCATATAATCTCTCCTATGTCCTCTTAAACGTTTTCTCACTTAAAGTGCTGTTAGGCCATAACAGGAACCATAACAGACTGGAGATCTACCACTCCATAACCCCTTTAAACCTCAGCTGATTATTCACTTAATACAAGCACAGATGCCATTAGACGAACATTTCTATTTTATGGTACGATATTGCCACGTTAGCTCTCAAGAAATTCTAACCAAAATTATGTAACGTGTATTATTATTATTATTATTATTATTATTATTATTATTATTAAATATAATGTGTTTGTATTTGTAGTTCAGCACAAGGCCTTTTTGAATTATATAAATCAATAACGCGATGCAGATATCGATGGTGGGACTCACTGATGGATGGCACTTAGCCCCACAACATTTTCAGAAACAACACGGATCATTCAAATGTATTAAAAATTAGGACATTTTACACTTTTAAAAAATTTGTATCACACTCTAAATTCACATTTTTTGTCAAAAGTGATTAATATTAGCAATATACACACATAATATGCATAAAATGCAATATGCTACAATATGAGAATCTTGATTGTAAGTTTAGTGCCCAGCCAAACACTTGTCCAACTTGTCCAACCTAGCAACTGTTGTTATGAACAGTGCTAGATCCATCTGTGGTCGGAGCCTGGGTAGGCCAATTATAATTACTCACTGGGCACATTTGCTACCCCACCAATAGCATGGGTATAGTCAAATCTACTGCAGATCTAGGCTTCTTGATATACATATTTGTTTGCACATCTACCTATTTTGCAATTAGGTTTAAGACTTCATCAGCTACCATACTGTTCCTTTCTGGAAAGACTAGAAATTGTACAGAAAACCTACCTCAACATGGTCCAGTAAACAGAGCACCCTGCGCCAGTGAAGCTAAGTGGATGTGTGCTAAATGCTACCTGGATTACTTCTAATAATGCTAAGCTAAAAAGGCGGAGAGTTCTGCTGTTTACATCCAACTCATCAGAAAAGCAGTAAAAAAAAAACAGGACTTAGATACTTTACACCAGAAATAGAGATGAATGGAATGAAATTGGTTCAAAAGGTATCATTTTTAACTTAACAACCTTTGAATCAAGTTCAGCGCATCACTTTTTCTTGCAACCTCCAACAGTCAGGGAGATTCATCCATACTGCAAACCATGCAAGCTGCTTCTATGAGTTTTGTTTGCCTTAAGGAACATTGGCCTTTATTTCGGTTCTCCTTCAGTTTGGGGGTGTTTGTTGATTTACTTCGTCTTCTTTAGTGTCCCATGCTAATCATAGTGGGGTTGCTATGAAAGGTGTGTGTGTGTGCTTCTCTTTCTGTTAGCGTTTCATTTGACTTACTGTGCTTCTACTATGGGCGGAATATTAAGAGGAAAAGAGGTGTTCGCCATTTCCGTTTTTGCAGACTAACAATCAGTGACGAAGCTGGACGTCACAGACAGTCATGGATGGCACTGTTACGAGTCGCGGAAACAATGAACTGTTGACTAAAGAAAAAAAGAAAAAAAAATCAGAAAGTGTGATGATATGTGTTTTTTTTACTTTCATACGTGTATGCAGACAAGATTCAAAGGTTATACATTATATGTTTATCCCTCACCATTAGAATTAGATAATTAGATGAAATAGAATGGCTTATGGGTGGTTCAAAAAATGCATACTGGAATCTAGGGCTGATTAGCAGTTAACACCAGAGCACGGATTTAGTACAAGCACAGTAGTTTTGATGAACTTTGGCTAGATGCGTTCAGCTAGATTTGACCTAATAAGATGTACAGATATTCTTGGTATTTCAGTTGCAACGGACGCTCACCATAGTGAATTGCAAATGGCTATTTAACTGTAAATAACTGTATGTAAATGTACATGTTTAAAAAGAACATTCCCTTTTGAGTCCTGACTGTAAAGGGTGTCTGTTGAGTAGAAGGCGATGCCATGAGAATGGCAGTTACATATGGCGTAATACAGAATAAAACTAGTGTGGTGTATGTGATGTATTAAATGAGAAAAAAAATGCAAAATGATAAAAAACTGTTCATTATTGGTCTATTGAGTAAGTTGCATTGTGTGATGAAAGTCTTAAGTGCTTAAAATGCATTGAATCTGTTATCTGATTTTATTGTAAATTGAAGAGTCAAACAAAAGAACATTACATTTTTGTATATATTGGATTTTTGTAAATTTTTATTTGATTCTAATGCAACACGAAGTACCAAATTCATTTAATAAAGTACACTGTGGTCATTTTATCAGACTCCTTTGCTAACTTTTTAAGAGTTGCTAACTGTACCTGCTAACTCAATGTACTTAGCTAGCTTTGTCAAGGTGCTAACACATCGGCTAATGCAACAGTTTAACTAATTTGCTAATTATTTATACAGTTTTCAACCATACATTGCTAATTCTAAGAGTGAAAGGCAGTTATTGTGAAGCCGTTAGCTTTAGGCTAGTGGCCTCTTCAATGTTTCATTCACTGTTAGCCACATTAGCAAGAGCTGTGAGGATGCACAAACCAGTATTGTAGAAAATCAGGGACAATCTCAAGGCTACAAGTCCATTCCTAGAGATCTTAATGTTCTTTTGCTCCCTGTGTGCAACGTCATTAAGACATTTACAGCCTGTGGCACAGCAGCTGACCTCTCTGGACATGGACATAAGAGAAAAATGATGGAAGATTGTAACAAAAGATTGTTTGAATGGTGGGTGAAGGACCTCAATCAATTGACAAACAAATTCAAGCTGCCCTGTAGACACAGCGTTCAACAGTGTCAGCTCCCTCTCTCCGCTTTTAGTAAAGAGAACTATTGCATCATTTACAGAAAACAAAACTGCGCCTTTAAAACTAGCACAACTGCCCTACGGTCAAACGTAGTGGGTTGCTTCGCTGTTTCTGGAACTAGATGCTGTGGTAATGAGTATGGCATTGTGAAATCTACACTACCAAGAAATTTTGGAGCACAGTGCAGGGCCCTGTGTCAGAACGCTGGGTCTTCTTCAGAGGTCAGGGTTCTTCCACCAGGTCAATGACCTAAATCACACTTCAGAAATGTTTTAAGAGGAAAACTGGAGAGCTCTGAAGTGGCTAGCAATCAACCCAGAGAAGACCTGTAGTGCCCATAGTTTAATTAAGTCCATTTTGAAATTCTCTGTGGAATGAGATCAGATTTGATGTTTTTATTTCAGCTTTGTTTGTGTTGTCGCAGTGCAAACAAAAGAAATAAACCCTTTTTTGGGCTGGCATCGTGGCGCTACATGTAGTCTTCCTGTCACACAGCTCCAAGGCCCTGAGGTTGTGGGTTCAACCCTTGCCTCAGACTCTGACTGACGATCCCAAAACCATTAGTAGGTGGATAGGCTATGGGCTGGTCTGGCTACCTGTCCAGGTTCTATTCCTGCCTTGAACTATACTGGTTACTGAAAAAAACCTGGAAGACATAATGTATAAAGTGTAAGGGTGGCAATATTTCTGGCCATTTAGTGCAGTTCCTGTCACCACATTAGCATATTTTAGCATATTGTTTATCATATGAAGGTTTCAAGGTTATTTGTCATACATCAGCTATAAAATAGTAGCACTCCATGTGTTTTCAATAAAAATAAGTGAAAGTGGTGAACTGGTGATATGTTTGACACCATCCAATCCCATAATAATCATCCAAGCTTTCAGAGTTTTCTGAATAATGCTGGTGCATGACTGCTGCAGGGTCCAGCATTAAAAATGGAGTTAGTGCAACACGCTTACAATTAAAGCTTGTGGAAATTATAATATGCCTGGAGGCGTTCAGTAACTGCTATAAAGCTTTTTTTATTCTCTAATTGGCGGGTGCTGCTGAAAGCAGAACAGTACGCTCCGCACAATGAAACAAAAAACAATTGATCCAAGCCTTATCAAAAAATAATTTATTTGTCAGTGTCATGGTCTTTCTTTCCTTTTGATTTACAATTAATGCACAGAGGTTGTTCTTCAGTACCAGACAGATCCATAAACATCATTAAAAACACTTCTACTGCTCATTTGTATACAGAAATATCCAGTTATAAAATGCATAGGGTGAATGGCAGCTATTGCAATGTAGTTAGCATAATTCTAACCAGCCTGTACTAGCATACATTCACTGCTTGCAAATTTAGCGTTATTAAAAGAGATGGATGGAAGGTTGAATGTGAAGATTGATGGCATTTGGATTTGTGCCAAATGCTTCAACAATGAATATATATCTATATATGATTTGTATTTTTTTTCTTAACAAAAACTCTTGTATTTATAAAACCATATTTACATCCATTGGTTTTAAACAGTAACATATTTGATTCTCAGACGTCTTAATGCTGGTCAAAAACATCACGTAATCAGGTCTGAGGAATGTGTACAAATGATAAATTTGTAAAGACATGTGACCTCATAAATGTAACAGTTAATACACTGCATCATTACATTACTTCTGAATCAAAGGGCAGGATTTTTTAAGAGTTTACCCAAACAGTATCTTTTTATTGTTAAAGTGGTCTAGCATTGACCACACCTCCACAAGACGAGTGAAAAATTCAAATCAAGGCTAAATTAGAGCCTCGATGTACACAGCACCGATCACCAATCACTGACCCTCACACTATTAGTAATTAATTCCATATACTTACTGGCTCCAAAAATAATAATAATAAAATCACAGTATGGATACACAACTGGAGCAAAAGTTTGGCTAAAAATCTCATTTTTGTTTCTTTATAAACAGAGGGTATTCCAAAAGACACTCCTTTTAACATTTGGATTCTTCTGATAACTGTAAGCACATGATGTGTATGATTTCCAGAGTAGGACACTCTGGAACAGCTGGGCATGACCTAACCGTGATCAATGCCAAGCGTCAACTAGAGGAGTGTAAAATCCCCCATTGCAATGCTGTAAAACACTGGAACATCTTCTCTTCCTGAGTGATGGCACTATGTAGTAGAGCCTGTTACTGCAGCAAAAATGGGGACAAACTCCTCAATACCCATCATTTCAAAAGAAACATGAGTAGGATCTAGGAATTTTTGGATTACTGTGTTCAGTTTTAGACATTCTACGCATTTGTGTCTAAAGTTAGCTACACTAGCCTTGTAGCGCCAGTGCAAAATTAAAGAAGCAAACCACAGACCCCAAATATGTCTTAGTTCACTGACTATATTTGGGGTAAAGGTGGGGGGGGGGGGCACTGTGTGCTCTGTTGAGTTCTTGGCCAAACTATCGCTTTTAGAGTCAACCACTTGGAGCTGCAAATATCGTGCATTTTACAGACGTTCTCTTGCCTACTTCCACATTCAACAGTCCCTAAACTCTAAAAATCATTTCCTATCTCATGGACGAAATGAACCAGAAAGGCCTCTAGGAACCCAGTTGTTTTTGGCAGTGGTCCTTCAAACAGATCAAAGTGTGCAAATAAGTTACAGATTAAAAAAAACAATACGGAAAACACCCAAAAAATGCACACGATCTTACATTCACATGCACACGAGACTAGAAACCAGACACAATACACACACACCGTTATTAGATATGCCATTTTTGGTGACATCTGCTGATAATTACGTGCCCATGCCACACATATGTCAATCTCAATATCAGTAACATCAAGAACACCATACACCTATGATATATTAGTTGGACAATACTTCCAGTTGTCTGTTAAGTTATGCTGGGAATAAAAGTCCTAAATGGTGTTTTGTGTAATTTTTAGCCTGAGAGCAAGTGCTGTGCTTTTCCTCCTTGGGCCTGGCATGGAATTCCTAGAAAAGAATCCAGACTAAAAACAAAAAGTCTGCTGGCTATTCCACTTTGGGCCGGCTCTGGAACCGCTCCAGAAGAGCCCGCAGGATGCTGCCAGGAATCTTCTGGTGTCTGTCGATAAGTGCTTGAACTGCTGCCTGCACCTGAATGAAAGATTGGATTAAGGGAGAGCTTCAATGAATGTCTGCATTGTAATCACCTGAATAATTTATGAAGTTCTAAGACAGTGGTCAGCATTAATTTAATTTAATTTATTTGTTCAATTTTTTTAAAGAACCAATGCAAATTCATCCTTGTATTCTGGGCAAAAGGCGTTTTATCAATTGATATCATATTTAATAAACCTGCCATTGCATTTTGAAAGCTTGTGGCAGCAGACAACAAGTCAACTATACAAAATAACAGGATTATACACATACCCTGGCCATTTTATCAGCTACTGTACACAGTTGGTTGTATGTTACGAGGCCTGATACTTTCAGATAAGAGTACTGCTTGATTGATTCATTCATTCATTATCTGTAAGCTTTTATCCAGTTCAGGGTCGCGGTGGGTCCAGAGCCTACCTGGAATCATTGGGCGCAAGGCAGGAATATACCCTGGAGGGTGCGCCAGTCCTTCACAGGGCAACACACACACTCACACATTCACACCTACATACACTTTTTGAGTCACCAATCCACCTACCAACGTGTGTTTTTGGACTGTGGGAGGAAACCGGGGCACCCAGAGAAACCCACGCAGACACAGGGAGAACACACCACACTCCTCACAGACAGTCACCCGGAGGAAACCCACGCAGACACAGGGAGAACACACCACACTCCTCACAGACAGTCACCCGGAGGAAACCCACGCAGACACAGGGAGAACACACCCACTTCTCACAGACAGTCACCCGGAGGAAACCCACGCAGACACAGGGAGAACACACCACACTCCTCACAGACAGTCACCCGGAGGAAACCCACGCAGACACAGGGAGAACACACAACAATCCTCACAGACAGTCACCCGGAGGAAACCCACGCAGACACAGTGAGAACACACCACACTCCTCACAGACAGTCACCCGGAGGAAACCCACGCAGACACAGGGAGAACACACCCACTTCTCACAGACAGTCACCCGGAGGAAACCCACGCAGACACAGTGAGAACACACCACATTCCTCACAGACAGTCACCCGGAGGAAACCCACGCAGACACAGAGAGAACACACCCACTCCTCACTGACAGTCACCTGGAGGAAACCCACACAGACACAGTGAGAACACACCACACTCCTCACAGACAGTCACCCGGAGCGGGAATCGAACCCACAACCTCCAGGTCCCTGGAGCTGTGTGACTGTGACACTACCTGCTGCACCACCGTGCTTGATTCAATGAAGCAATTATCAGAGTGGACAAAAATATCAGTCCACTGCTGAGTTCAGTGAAAAAAAGGAAGTAATTCAACCTAAAATTTCTCAGGGGAGACAATCAGTCAATCCAGACAGTAATAAAATCACAGAGTAGTATCTGTAAAAAGGGAAATTACCCCAGGTAATCCTATCAAAAATCATTCAAAGGAGGAAAAAAAACAATGGAACAGCTGTGAAAGAAGCCATACCTTCTCTGCTAACTCCGCTGCAGTCAGTTTAGGGTCGTATGGAATGGGGTCGCCTAAATAAGTGCAGAACTTGACTGGAAATCCACCGTACACAGGTGCAAACGGCAGCCGGAACCTTTCATACAGCCATCTGAAAAATTCTGGTGCAGGGTAATGGGGGTGGGGTGGGGGGCAGAATAAAGAGATTATTTGTTAGAAAATGGAATTACACAATTAACCAACAATTCTTTGCTAAACTCATTATAGTGGATTTCTTTAAGGAATTACACTTCTTAAAAAAAAAATGCAGGACTTACTTAACGTTCCCAGAGAGCGGAATCCCTCCCGGATATTTTGAGTAAACATGGGAATAATTGGCTGAAGAGAAAAAAAATGATGATTCACATTATGTTGGTGGACATGGTCCCTAATTAGGATGATCACTACACTGCAAGCAAAAAATATGGCATTTGCTCAGGCGCATATATGTTTGTATGTTTCGACTTAGTCCCAGCAGTGGGTGGGTAAAAAGCCTCAAGTAATCTTTCAACCCTCACAAGCTTATTTTGATTTGCTTTGTTTTAGTCTGGCACTCGTACAAGCAAATACAAATTCTTTGTAACTGGATTGGTCAGGGTTTTTTATTTCACATTGACACAGGTCACTCAGGTTAGACAGAGGATAGAGATTCAGAATCCACACAAGAGGGCAAAGTGAAGTTCGGAGGTCGCAGGACTGACAGCTGACTACAGCAGTGGCAGATCAAATGTATATTTAGGCTAAAATCAAGCTTTAGTTGTCACAAAATGTAGCTAATCAGCCAAGATATGAAACAGCACATGATAAGTGCATGTGACCGTCAATTTGGGGACCTACAGCCCACCAACCTATACAAAACAAAGTCATTCTAATGTTGCACTGCCTCTTTCTCTTACATAGATAGCATTTTAGAATTGTCCTGCTTCCTCATCTGAGTCCCTCCGATCATAACGCTGCTCCCCCTATTAGCAGAGCACAAAGACTAGGTTAAATAGGGCAAAACAAACAAGAATTCTTATTAAATATGGAGACAATGAGAGCAGAGAAAGAGGACCAAGCAAAAATGGCTAAAAAAACAGAACTTCTGCTTTTTCTCTTTGCTTGTGTCTAAATGAACAATGGCTTATTGTCATTTAAAGAAACAGACACTGAAACTGATCGTTCTGAAAAGGGAAATGAGGAGAAATGAGGAGAATGCTGCTGCGAAGAAATGGCATCTGGAGATATCCGTACAGTGGAGAGACCTCTGAACATAGACAGGCGTGAAAAGTGAAGAGGATATTGCTCTGTTCCTGCTTCATAGTTGAGTTTTTGACTTCCCTGAAAACTGGATTTCGACATATGTTTTTTTGTCTGTAAATGCGCGTCCATGAATGAGTCTCAGATGTAGACATCTTTCAACAGGCCTTCTCCAGAACTGTATGTGTTGCCTTTAGGTTCTGGAGAGACAAGGCTAATGACCAGTATTGCGCAAATGTCAGAGATCACTGTTCATTTATTTAATAACAATGTTTATCTGTCAAGAAGCCATTAGTACGATAAGGAAATAGACAAAAAAGAAAAATATTCACAAAATCAAACATGCCCAGACTTCGACATCACTGCATGCTTTTTTGTGGTTAATTACACAACAAAGAGTAGGAATTCAAGCAATTTCTAAGAATAAACTTTGGTAGTTGAATAATAACCCCGCAGAAAGGACTGTCTCCTGGATGTTGGTTGAATGGCATAAGGTTGGAAAAATGCAATATTACAATACAAATTTAAAGTCCATGTCTCACTGTTCATTATCACCTACATTTCTGAGAGAAAAGTTGAAAGTTCACAGACAGTCACCCGGAGGAAACCCATGGAGACACAGGGAGAACACACCACACTCCTCACAGACAGTCACCCGGAGGAAACCCACACAGACACAGGGAGAACACACCACACTCCTCACAGACAGTCACCCGGAGGAAACCCATGGAGACACAGGTAGAACACACCACACTCCTCACAGACAATCACCCGGAGGAAACCCATGCAGACACAGGGAGAACACACCACACTCCTCACAGACAGTCACCCAGAGGAAACCCACACAGACACAGGGAGAACACACCACACTCCTCACAGACAGTCACCCAGAGGAAACCCATGCAGATACAGGGAGAACACACCACACTCCTCACAGACAGTCACCCGGAGGAAACCCACACAGACATAGGGAGAACACACCACACTCCTCACAGACAGTCACCCAGAGGAAACCCACACAGACACAGGGAGAACACACCACACTCCTCACAGACAGTCACCTGGAGGAAATCTACGCAGATACAGGGAGAACACACCACACACCTCACAGACAGTCACCTGGAGGAAACCCACACAGACACAGGGAGAACACACCACACTCCTCACAGACAGTCACCTGGAGGAAACCCACAAAGACACAGGGAGAACACACCACACTCCTCACAGACAGTCACCCGGAGGAAACCCACACAGACACAGGGAGAACACACCACACTCCTCCCAGACAGTCACCCGGAGGAAACCCACGCAGACACAGGGAGAACACACCACACTCCACACAGACAGTCACCCGGAGGAAACCCACGTAGACACAGGGAGAACACACCACACTCCTCACAGACAGTCACCCGGAGGAAACCCACGCAGACAGGGAGAACACACCACACTCCTCACAGACAGTCACCCGGAGGAAACCCACGCAGACACAGGGAGAACACACCACACTCCACACAGACAGTCACCCGGAGGAAACCCACGTAGACACAGGGAGAACACACCACACTCCTCACAGACAGTCACCCAGAGGAAACCCACGCAGACACAGAGAGAACACACCACTCTCCTCACAGACAGTCACCCGGAGGAAACCCACGCAGACACAGGGAGAACACACCACACTCCTCACAGACAGTCACCCGGAGGAAACCCACACAGACACAGGGAGAACACACCACACTCCTCACAGACAGTCACTCGGAGGAAACCCACGCAGACACAGGGAGAATACACCACACTCCTCAAAGACAATCACCCGGAGGAAACCCACGCAGACACAGGGAGAACACACCACACTCCTCACAGACAGTCACCCGGAGGAAACCCACGCAGACACAGGGAGAACACACCACACTCCTCACAGACAGTCACCCGGAGGAAACCCACGCGGACACAGGGAGAACACACCACACTCCTCACAGACAGTCACTCGGAGGAAACCCACGCAGACACAGGGAGAATACACCACACTCCTCAAAGACAATCACCCGGAGGAAACCCACGCAGACACAGGGAGAACACACCACACTCCTCACAGACAGTCACCTGGAGGAAACCCACGCAGACACAGGGAGAACACACCAAACTCCTCACAGACAGTCACCCGGAGGAAACCCACGCAGACACAGGGAGAACACACCAAACTCCTCACAGACAGTCACCTGGAGGAAACCCACACAGACACAGGGAGAACACACCACACTCCTCACAGACAGTCACCCGGAGGAAACCCACGCAGACACAGGGAGAACACACCAAACTCCTCACAGACAGTCACCTGGAGGAAACCCACGCAGACACAGGGAGAACACACCAAACTCCTCACAGACAGTCACCTGGAGGAAACCCACACAGACACAGGGAGAACACACCAAACTCCTCACAGACAGTCACCCGGAGCAGAACACAAACCCACAACCTCCAGGTCCCTGGAGCTGTGTGACTGCGACCCCTACCTGCTGCACCACCGTTCCGCCCAGTTGTTGATTTTTGCCAAAGAATTTTTTTAAATATTATTAAATACTAATATGACCACAACAGTGAAAAGGGCATAGGCTACATACCACTTTGGAATCGATGGCCACTTGTGCAAAGCCTTTGCGTTTCCCCCATAAAATAGGGTACGTCTCATCACTGAAAAGGGCTTCCCGCACCCCTCCTGGTGAGATGCCCAGAAGGTGACCGCTGCGTAGGGCCTTCACACATTCCTCCTGTGGACCATGGATTACACTGAACACCTCCAGCAACAGCTTAAACCCTGACAGAGTAAAAGAAAAGACACCAGGTGTCTACAACACTTGTGGATTGCTAATGATTTCCAAAGTTAGAAGTAGAACATTTATAAGCAAAACATTCGTTCATTCGTTCATTGTCTGTAACCGGTGATCCAGTTCAGGGTTAGGGTTCGGGGTCTGGAGCAGTGTGGCAGCGACACTACTTATTGCTCCACTGTGCCAACCACATTGTACACAGTTAATATCTAATTTCCACTACAGATTTCAACAGTGAATTAAGAGATCACGTGAAAAATACTCAATTATTCCTAAAAATCTTTAAGTATTCACACTTTTCCCACAAGTCTGTTACTACACTACAGCACACTTCACTGAACTGGACCCATGGCTTGTATCTGACCCATAATGAATTACTGTGGGTATTATAAATGGGGCATATGACTGTTACGACACTCCTGACGCGAAGCCAGACATTCTGTTTACCTGGGACCTTGAACAAGAAGTGGTCAGCAACTGAGTGACACGTGCGGCCTTTCTGGATGATGACGCTTGCCAGGAAGTAGTAGTAGTCGATAGGTATCGCCCCATGATAGTAGACAATGAGGGCAGGGCCTTCATCTGGAATCTTCTCTAAGCCATGGATTTCATAACCTGCTCCAGAGACATTCAACATTAGCATCTGTTGTTTCCAATACTTGGATTTGAGCTGTTGTGTCTCAGGTAATTATTTAGTGTAGATATTTGGGCAATACTGGTTATTAAGAGAGGGATATGTATTTTTACAAACAAAAAAGTACCTTAAAAATAAAGCAGTATAACATCCATAGAATGGGTCTCCCACATGGGACTGGCCATATTTAAAATAATACCAAGGCTCAGTAATAACCTCTCCCTGTAGTTAGTTATACCTCATATTTCCAATTAGTGCAAACTTACAGCTAAGTAATGAAAATAAACAGCGAACAAAATAAAGTACATCGTATAGGAGAAAGCCACGCCTCCCCCTCACTCTAGAACAAACATTACATACCATGCCATATTGCACCATGGCCGTCCCACAGAGTGGCTAGTGTTTTCCTCGCCCCATCCCAGAGGTTATTGGAGTAAGCTTCCCTCAGCTGATTCTTTCGTTTGTAGACGTGGAGGAAGAGGATGGACAGGTAGAGCAAGATGACAATTAGGAAAGGCAGGATGAAGACGATGGCCAGTGGTGTGAAAACCCAGAGTAAATACTCCACGAAACTGAGGTAGTCTTCTATGTCCCCCAGCCCTACCCAGTCCTCCAAAGCTACGAAAAGGCAAGTGAGTACGCCCACCGACCCGTTCCCCGACCAGCAGGACTCACTCTCCTTGGACATGCTGCCTCAGTGGGTCCCACTCTCAGTTGAGGCCAGGATGAACAAGGGCTCCTCTGCCCACTGGCAGACCTGGAGCTAAAATAAAGCAAGCAAACATCAAGGCACAAGAATATTTTAGAGACCACATTGACCCATTACCAGGAACTGATCTTTATGTCATCAGTAATTTTTACTGTTTTTAATATGTTGATATTAGCAATATATTTTCCTGCTGTATATGACCAGATGGAACCAGACCTTGGAGCTTTTACTTGGATAAATAAAACGTAATGACACTCTGGCTCTTCTACTAAACATCGAAGTTCGATATATGACAATATCAGATAAAGAAGCTCGATTATCGATTATGTCTCAGGGATCAAAAGGCAAATATAAATATAGAGCTGTATCCTCGCAGTAATTCAGCTCTTCCTCAAACTCACATCCACTTATATTTACACCGACAACACCTGCGCTTTAAACCCACTTATGAATACAACATTTAAAACAAAGAAAAAGAAAGTATAAAGCAAAGTTGAGGAGAATGAGCTCTTACTCTTCACTCAGCGATCGGGCTGTTATTCTGCTTCATTGCTGAACTCAGCGCTGCACCAATAAAAGTCCCCCGACTTCTTTCCTGCTTCCCCGGCTTCCACATAACAACATAGCAGCGTCGCTCTTAAATTCAAAATAAAAGCCCTTTTTATTTTATTGAAACGGCTTGTCAAACCCTCCATACTCTACAACTCTAGCTAAATATTATGTGTAGAGCTCTGCTTTAAGACAATTCTAGGACCCACCCAGAAATGTGTAGATACCATATTATATCATTCATCACAGTATACATAACAATTAATTATATCAAGGGGGTATTCCACAAAACAGGGTGTCTCAATTAGCCTGCTGTGGAACACCCTACAGCTTACATATGTTTTACAAGCAAGCTTGAATTGTAACTGAGACTTTTAACTTGTCGAGTGTTTTACCCATTTAATTCATGGGACGCTCCTGAAACATGAGGGTAAATGAAGTAAACATTTACGTATGTTTTGCTTGAACTATTACATTTACAAATGAATGTACATATATGAAAAGCGGTTACTCTGTTTTTAAGTCTGGAATTTGAAATTGGCTTTTTATTTTGACTTCTTCTTTTACGATTTACTCGTTCCACCTTAAATGCTTCTGCACTTCCATTACGGCGCTTCTGGGCCAGAGCGTAGCTGCTGTAATATTTAAGGTGGAACTGAAAGTTGGAATAATATAGCTAAATAAGAAAACCACTTCAGCTTTGTATTAATGTGTGTTTAAATGAGTCCGTTTAATGTGTTACTGTTAACGGTTACGTGCTGATAAATGCTGATGTAACATTAATAAGCTTGCCTTTTTTTCTGTTAATTTTTCCAACAGGGTCGTTTTCTTTTTTTACATCATGATAACTTATGGGAAATGTCAGGCAGTTCCAGTAGCTGATATATATTTTCATCACGGTGTACAAGACAAAATGACAATACACTGCCTTTGCTCCAGAACTTTTGTCAAGTAAGGTTTTACTGTGTCATGTCCATTTTTTTACAATGTTATTTAAATTAAATATTAAGAATTATTTCCAAGGGTAAAAAATGCCTTATAAATTTTAATACCTAAGCTGTAAGTACTTACATCTATAATTTCAAAACTACCACAAAACATAACAAATGTCCAATTCAAGACATTATAATAGTTTTGGGATAACATTCTGTTGTGCAGTTTCCACTTGAAGATAATAATTCTGATAAATATGAAATTATGGTCCTGCAATTGACTCCAGGATGTTGTCTTGTGTTGTTTTACCTCAAATCATTTTCTATTTGTTTTGTTTTTTTATTACGATTTCCTCTAACAGTGATCGAGAACTCTATCGATCTGATTTCAAATCTCTACAGACTCTGACTGACAATGGATTTGAAGGTACACAGATTCATGTTTATGCCGATTCTCACTAAAACCCGTCACTGTCAGCTTACCTCTAAATATCTTGAAATATTTCCAGTTCTGCGTATTAATATCAACCTTAGAACTTACAATATCCAAACAACACAAACTCTGACATCTTTAAATCTTACTTGCTTCTTTTCTTATACAGATGATGCTGAGGCTCTTCAAGAGGAGGAGCATAGCCTCTCTGAGCATGAGGAGGATGTGGAGCTGGATGAAGAGTCTCTTCTGATGGCCAGTATGGGTCTACCGGTAGCGTTTGCCAGCTCTTCAGCACAGAGGAAAGCAGTACGTGTTTCTGATTTGCAGGAAGATATTTGACAGATTCCACTGTGGC
This sequence comes from Hoplias malabaricus, assembly GCF_029633855.1. NCBI lineage: Eukaryota > Metazoa > Chordata > Actinopteri > Characiformes > Erythrinidae > Hoplias > Hoplias malabaricus. The sequence goes on from NC_089820.1 coordinate 62,669,347, forward strand.
TTGTAGTCAACAGTACAGTTGGCTAGTATCCATGTTAATGATGCAAACTCAGTGTGTCTGGAAATGAATAATGTGGTGTTTATCATTTTTAATGTTAAGCAGAAATGGATTGAGAGCACTGGGCACAGAGGGACAAAGAAAAGTAGTGCCAGCCATCCAGAAATACTCTCTGACCATGAAGACACACAGCTGGAGCCACATCAGGACCCACATCAAGACTCACAGCTGGAAACAGTAACTGGGACCTTAGACCAGAAAGAGCACCAGGAAGAGAATGAAAATATTGCTCCAGAGATTTCAGTGGAAGCTTCTGCCATCTCAGAGGAAGCATGGCTCAGGTACTGGGAGCTTAATGGAGAAACCCTGCTATGGGGCAGCTGGATGGAGAAGCACCCTGAATTCTCCAGTGGATCACCCCTGGCTCCTTGGGATAATTCTGAGTGGAAGGAAGCCTGGGAGGACCACGCCAGCCAGATGTATCTCTATTACTGGGAGCAGTTCAATTACTGGTCTGCCCAAGGCTGGACAACCGATGAGTCGTGCAGTACTTCTGCTTGTAATGATGAGCAGAGTAGAGAAGAAGAACAGAAGGATGGACAGACCAAGTCGTCCTGTAACTGTGATGACAACCTTTTGGACAGGAACTCCGTAGACATTGCTGAGAGTTTTGATGCTCTAAACTTGTTAACAAATGAAAGCAATGGTCATGTCAGACATAACGCTTTGGACTGTAATTATGCAAATGAACCCAGTGATGGAGGTGACCGGAAAAGGCCATCGTCGTCCAGCACCGCCCACACTCATGGTGAGTGTCTATTATTACTGTTTAGTATAGACTTAAAGGGACTGTTTGGCCAAAGATCAAATGTACGCAACTATGAAAGCAGACAAATGGATTCAGTTCATTCTTCAAAATGGCTTCTGTTACTGTCATATATGCAGTAAAAGTTTTAACTGTAGTTAACTGTGTTTTCTACAAAACCAAACGCCATGAGAAAAGGTCCATTTGATGATGAATGGACCAACAAAAATTTGGAATTAAATATTTTTTACGTCAACTTCGACTGGAATTTAAGGTTTTTGTAATTTAATATCAATAAATATCACATCATATATGTTTCAATAATAATATGATTTTTATACACATTTTCAATATTCCAGTGTATATTATTTACAGCATCTGTCACTGACTGACGGTCGTTGCAGGGTGCCGTCATCAGTTATGTAGTTTTAAAAAATTTAATATTGACAAAGAGCTATTCGTATGATGGTGATGTCATGTTGCTTTCAGTTCTTGGCAGTTTTTCAGTTGGATTTTTTTATTGTTCATATTGGAATTATCATCCAGCTCTACTATAAAGTCACTATTTTGGATTTACATGTTCTCCTTTGAACAACAACATGTTGCTTATCGTAACTTTATGCCCCCTAGCGTAATCAATCTGACAGGTTTCCCGATGTTATCTTTTAATGTTCATCCATTTTCTCTCACTAAAATACCCAGCATGCCTTGTGCTTACACATCGTACAACCACTGAGAATACCTGTGGTGTTTATCTTGATTGTTAGCCTAGCCACTGATGTGCAAAAGGTTAGTGCAAGTCCTACCTCAGGTGTTGATTAAAATCTTAGAGAGATTTAAGAAAGTATTTTAATGGCACAGATTAGACTTTGCACATATCAAAATAGCAACGTTGCTTTTATTTTCTTGTTTTCCTCTCCAGCATTATGATGGATTGACATTTACTTTTTAGTTCAGGGCTAGGGATCACTTTTCCTCATAGGGGCCACATTTAATGCTACAACAAACATACAGAGCTATCTAATTTGTACATGGTCCTCTCTCACAAAAGGTACCTTAACGTTAGCAAGCCGTTCACTCATCACATACTTGACTCTGTCGCACTGTCCAGCTCCTGTTTAGCCAAAAGAAGCTAACAGTGTGGTCAGATAAGTCCTGATGCTCTTCTTTTCCTTCGGTGTTGCTTTTTTTCTGAGAATGACAGTCTTCTCTACACATGAAGCCCACTGATTTTCAGCAAAGATGCAACCCACTGTCCATTTGTCTTGAAAGACTAGACACTGGTTACCAACTTTCCTTTGTTTATAGGAACCAGGGACACGGCTATAGTTATAGCTTTAGTAGCTAGGATCATGACTCCCGTGGCTAATTGGATCTACTGAACAGAACAAATTTTATTTGCACGACAACCAATTTCTATTGCAGGAGGGATGTATCTGGAGGGATGTATACAGTTGGATGGAGGGCTGTATATGGCACACAGGCTGGATCTTCCCCACCCCTGTTTTAGTGTTTTCAGGATGTATTGTTTTTCCATAATAATTCATGTTTTACCAGTGCACTCGCATCAGCTCATAGTGGCTGGTCACAAAGGTTTTATTATAAATCATCCGTGCGTCAGTCACACTGACATCATCGTTTGTGACAGGGGTTTGATTGTCGGCCCGCAGCGGTACTCGTGACATGACGACCTGTGATGGAGAAATGTCAGGGAATTTTTTTGCTGCATTTGCGATGATCTAAACCGAAAACACTGTACTGTACACCACTCGGAACCAGGCTGTGTGTCCTGGTACTTTTGGAAAAGGCAGATTTGATTCCTGACAGAGAACAGCTTTCTTTCTAGTTCAGAATTGGCTCTTGTTGCATATTTTATGCCCCTTATCAAAAGATGTCTGGCTTCAAGTGAAAGAAACATGTGACACGGGCCTATGCAGTTTTAATGATTCCACTCCTGTTTGTGAGTGTGTGTGTTTGAGAAGTGGAATGAGAGAGAGTGTTATAACTGGAGAACATGACAGTGAATTCATGGACTGACAGCTGTTACCTTTCACGCTACCTGATGCTCTAAAGATGGCTCCTTTTTTTAGGATCTGAACAGAATCACCTTAACCGTGATATCCTACCAACAAACGTTTTTAAAAATGCAGTTTCACAGGTTTCACAGCATATTTCATTTGCTGCAGTGTGAACAAAGTTATTTGGAGTGGTTTGGGGGAAAGGGTCAAGTGGAATTGTGGAGAAACACCACAGTACGGACTCAAATACAAGTTGTGGGACCCCCTTTTATCTGAATGCCCCAGCCATTAATGGGTGAGGGGGGCCTATCATTTAGGCTAGGTCTGGAACATGGCCGCCATCTTGAAGGCTGCCATTTTGAAAGTTGCCATATTGGATCAAGGGCAAGTTTTTTCCAATGGGAAGGGGGTCATGTAGCATAGCAAAGAAATAAAAGGGTGTCCTGCCACTTTTGACTCACTCTGTACTTTCTTTACAGTTGTAATGATATAAACATGGGCTACAGTTTATAAAGCACCACTATACACCTGTCCAAATACAACCATCATCTTTTCTTTCACATCCATTTCCTAATATCTTTCTGGCCCTAAGTTTACCAAGAACGTCACATTCTTCTGAATAGACTGGTTACACCTTGGATCACCAATGGAATTATTGTTTAATATGTTTCAGAGGGCAGTAAACACCCAGACTCTAGTTCTGTGGTAAATACAAATGGCAAGGCTGTGAAGGGTGGCTCCAATGAGGAGGATGAGGGCAGTGAAGATGAGCCACCAGAGAGAAGGAAAGCTAAAATGAAGAGAAGGTACTTTTTTTTTAATCAAAAGATGCCACTTTTTCTGTAAATATTCCCACATGAGATTTATGAGCTTCTCTATTAATTTTTTAGGCAGTGATCTGTGTCCTCCCTTATTACCTTAACTCCTCACAACTGCTTTTACACTGTACACACTACTTCATCACTGAACGTAGTAATGTTAATATTGAACGCAGGACATTGGTTGTTAAGTAAACTCACAAGTCTGTGCTAGTTTTCACTTAGTGTTAGCAATAGCATGTAACTGTCTCCAATCTGTCGATCTTCTCCCACAGTCATGAGCTGGATATTGAGGAGCTGGCTCAGATGCCTGCTGATGAGGCGTGGGAAACTCTAGGCCTCAAACGAGGGCCACAACTCAAGTGAGAATTACACACACATTAATCTTCAGAGCTGGGCAGTGCTGCAAGAGTTCCTTTTGAAGGTACTAGCGTGTGTGTGTGTGTGTTTGTGTGCTGTTGCAGGTTCACGAGTGTTCTGAAGTTCAGAGAGGCTCCAGGCCGACAAGGGGATAGTCAAGGCCCAGCGAGATGGAGACCTTCAGGACGAAAAGCTGCCTGTAAGATCAACAAACACATTTTCTTCACTGAGGATGCAGAAACTGGGGAGCCGAAAATCAGCAAGACTCTGCAGAAGGTGAGCAGCTTTATTTTTACTCTCCTTTTAGTCAACAACACCCTTTCCCACACAACCACACGTGCATAGACTGTAGTGATTAATCAATGTTATCAGAGTATTGATTATAACGTCCTGAGTGGATCTTATGGTTGATATTTTTCTGCTAAAGTAATCATACTGACAGATCACACTACTCAATAGGAAATATAGGGGACGATAGAGCCTGAGGTCAACATCCCAGAGTGGCAAGTAGTATTGATTATTAGCAATTAGCAATTAATGAATGAGTAATATTTAAAAATTGTTCAAGCACCAAGCCCTGCTCCAGGTGACTGTCTGTGAGGAGTGTGGTGTGTTCTCCCTGTGTCTGCGTGGGTTTCCTCCGGGTGACTGTCTGTGAGGAGTGTGGTGTGTTCTCCCTGTGTCTGCGTGGGTTTCCTCCGGGTGACTGTCTGTGAGGAGTGTGGTGTGTTCTCTCTGTGTCTGCGTGGGTTTCCTCTGGGTGACTGTGAGGAGTGTGGTGTGTTCTCTCTGTGTCTGCGTGGGTTTCCTCCGGGTGACTGTCTGTGAGGAGTGTGGTGTGTTCTCCCTGTGTCTGCGTGGGTTTCCTCTGGGTGACTGTCTGTGAGGAGTGTGATGTGTTCTCCCTGTGTCTGCGTGGGTTTCCTCTGGGTGACTGTCTGTGAGAAGTGTGATGTGTTCTCCCTGTGTCTGCGTGGGTTTCCTCCGGGTGACTGTCTGTGAGGAGTGTGGTGTGTTCTCTCTGTGTCTGCGTGGGTTTCCTCCGGGTGACTGTCTGTGAGGAGTGTGATGTGTTCTCCCTGTGTCTGCGTGGGTTTCCTCCGGGTGACTGTCTGTGAGGAGTGTGGTGTGTTCTCCCTGTGTCTGCGTGGGTTTCCTCCGGGTGACTGTCTGTGAGGAGTGTGGTGTGTTCTCTCTGTGTCTGCGTGGGTTTCCTCTGGGTGACTGTCTTGAGGAGTGTGGTGTGTTCTCCCTGTGTCTGTGTGGGTTTCCTCCGGGTGACTGTCTGTGAGGAGTGTGGTGTGTTCTCTCTGTGTCTGTGTGGGTTTCCTCTGGGTGACTGTCTGTGAGGAGTGTGATGTGTTCTCCCTGTGTCTGTGTGGGTTTCCTCCGGGTGACTGTCTGTGAGGAGTGTGGTGTGTTCTCCCTGTGTCTGTGTGGGTTTCCTCCGGGTGACTGTCTGTGAGGAGTGTGGTGTGTTCTCCCTGTGTCTGTGTGGGTTTCCTCCGGGTGACTGTCTGTGAGGAGTGTGGTGTGTTCTCCCTGTGTCTGTGTGGGTTTCCTCCGAGTGACTGTCTGTGAGGAGTGTGGTGTGTTCTCCCTGTGTCTGTGTGGGTTTCCTCCGGGTGACTGTCTGTGAGGAGTGTAATGTGTTCTCCCTGTGTCTGTGTGGGTTTCCTCCGGGTGACTGTCTGTGAGGAGTGTAATGTGTTCTCCCTGTGTCTGTGTGGGTTTCCTCCGGGTGACTGTCTGTGAGGAGTGTGGTGTGTTCTCCCTGTGTCTGTGTGGGTTTCCTCCGAGTGACTGTCTGTGAGGAGTGTGGTGTGTTCTCCCTGTGTCTGTGTGGGTTTCCTCCGGGTGACTGTCTGTGAGGAGTGTAATGTGTTCTCCCTGTGTCTGTGTGGGTTTCCTCCGGGTGACTGTCTGTGAGGAGTGTGGTGTGTTCTCCCTGTGTCTGTGTGGGTTTCCTCCGGGTGACTGTCTGTGAGGAGTGTGGTGTGTTCTCCCTGTGTCTGTGTGGGTTTCCTCCAAGTGACTGTCTGTGAGGAGTGTGGTGTGTTCTCCCTGTGTCTGTGTGGGTTTCCTCCGGGTGACTGTCTGTGAGGAGTGTGGTGTGTTCTCCCTGTGTCTGTGTGGGTTTCCTCCGGGTGACTGTCTGTGAGGAGTGTGGTGTGTTCTCCCTGTGTCTGTGTGGGTTTCCTCCGAGTGACTGTCTGTGAGGAGTGTGGTGTGTTCTCCCTGTGTCTGTGTGGGTTTCCTCCGAGTGTTCCGGTTTCCTCCCATGGTCCAAAAACAAACGAGGGAAAGTGGATTCGTGACTCAAAAGTGTCCCTAGGTGTGAGTGTGTGTCATCTTGGGAAGGACCAAAGCCGTATTACAATTTTAGAAAATGATTATCACCCAGCTCTGCCTCCAGGGATCCTCACAGTTGGGGGACTCATATACAAAATAAAGAACTTTTTGAGACAGGCCCGTGAGTGAGGTCTATCTTCATTTCAGGCTGCCTTGGCTGTGTCTGGGGTGAGAAGGGTAGATGGATGACACACTCATTGTGAATGATGAGCCTTCTATAGGTGCCTTCTATTCTGGGCTTTTATTGACATGTGAAATAAAGAGACTATTGAACGGTAGATTGATGTTTGTGGTTAACAAGGTCCTGGAACTGGTCCACTGTCTTTTAGTTAAGAGGTGTGTGTGTGTGTGTGTTTGTGTGTGTGTGTGTGAGAGAGAGGAACAGGGGTCCCCCTGTGGGCTTGTCAGTTTAGAGTGTTTATAGTAGGCAGGCTGCGCCTCTTGTGGGCATTTAGAAGAGAAGAGTGGGACCAGATCCAAGGAAAGTGCTCTTGATGTGCACACACACACACACACACACACACAAACACTACATACCCTCTAGGGATTGGTTTTACAGGCACATTTTCAAACCTTTTAGAAAAATTGGGGCTTATTTATATACTGAGGTTGGGAAATAAATGTGTGTGATACGAATGACAAACTGGCTGAAGGAAACGTCGTGCTTTAATACTTTATTATGATTTCTCAAGGTGGTTTTGATGGTTTTTGAATAAGAATCTCTTACTTTGTGGGAGAGATTTTCACTTGAACGATTGTGACTTTAAACATCCCTCGTACACTCTGACCCACTTCCTTCAGTTTCTGTTCCTGATCCCGTTTCTCTATGGATATAATGTAACGGGCTCATGGTCTGGTGAAGGATGAAGTTTTGGTGTGTGAGCTCACCACCGCAATTTACTGCAGAGCTTTATACCATTGATCTCTCCAGAGCACAGAGCCTCATTGATCTTGTGAGAAAACTTTGCAGCAACAGACATTATCAACAGCCTCTTTTCAGCTGTGACTGAGAGAGACTTTCCCTCAGCGCGACTACAGTCATTATTCTTTGACTTCTGCATCGTACAGGTCTAAGTGTATTTTATTGCATATGGAGACGCACAGCAAAATGTCTGATGCCGATGCTGTTCCGATGCAATAATAACCACCTTCTTATAACCATCTTGATATGTCAATTCGTTTATCCCGGTCATATGTAAGTGCCTACCCCTTCAGCAAGAGATTGCCCCCCCCACCTCTTCCCTGACACTCAGCCCAATTCTAGTCAAATAACAGAAAGGGTGGTTTGTGTTTTAGTGTTCTCCTCCAAGCCCGTTGAACAGTCCAGTGATGTAGTTGTCCCTCAAGTGCCTGAGAGGTAGCTGGTTCTATACTCCCAGCTTCATAGCTCTGGTTAATCTCGTTAATCCAGATGCTCGATTATCAATAATGTGTGACTGTTTTTCTGTTATCCTTCCAGGTGCAAAGTTTTCTGCAGAAGGTCCAAACTGAGAATGGCTCTGATAAAGCAGATTCATCCACGTTGGAAAGTACGTCTTCGATGGTCTGCATAAGCGCAGATGATGGACATGAGACTGCATGCAAACAGGAGTGTGAGAAGGAGTGTGAGGATCCTAATTCAGAATCCACAGAGTGTGGAGAGCAGCAATCTTTAACCCAACCCGAATCAGAAGTTAACATTCCAACAGAGCTGGACCCAGAGGCGGAGCAGGACAGTGATGCTGACCCCAGGAGGGAGCTCCGGACTCTGGACATACCAGACTACCTTCTCCCTGATGCTCCAGAGGATAACGAAAGAGGTCAGTGTGTACATTTATTTAAGATGAATTTTGATGTGCAGTATTTACCACATTCTGCAGCATTAACAAGAATCTAATGCCAGATTTAATAAATAAGTGTAATTCTTGCATTGGTAGCAGAGAAAGAAACCTCCTCCAAGAAGAAGAAAAAAAAGGCGGCCAGAAGACGGAGGAGAGAGGTGGATGTTCCTCCTGAGATTGCGGCCGAGCCAGAGCTGGCCAAGTATTGGGCCCAGCGTTACCGGCTGTTCTCCCGCTTTGATGAGGGCATCAAACTGGACCATGGTCTGTCAATTTTTGTATTAAGCAAGAAACTGTGTTACTATAAATATTACTGCTGCATTACAATTAGTTACATGTGCATTACAATACAATTGATTTTCAGTTTAAAATCAAACATCCGAAGCGTTTTTAAAATCATTATTGATGAATCCTGAACTAATTCACACCTAATCATAGGACATTTTACATCTTATGACCACACTTATAAACTGATGAAGATGATTACGTCCCTTCTGAACAGTCAAATGCAGAGATCAAGCTCTAATCACAACGCAGGGCTGTGTTTATAGATAAAAAATAATCTGGAGTGGAAACTGACCAGAGAGCAGCACTGAAAGGTGCGTGCGTGTGCATGGATGCGTGCGTGTGCGTGGATGCATGCGTGTAGGAGACTGGGGTGGAGTGCAATGTATGACCAGATCGTTGCTGTGGATCTGTACGTGTTCATTTATTTTTTTTTTTAGGTTTTATCTGCAAAACGTTAAAAAAAACGTTTGGATTACAACAGTAAGGTCAGTGTTATGTTTAAGGTTAGCATTTTCCAGCTACTGTAATACAGAGCTCAGTGGAAATATCCCACAGAGATAGGAATACAAAGTGTGTGTGTGTGTGTGTGTGTGTGTGTGTAGCTGAAGGCGTGTGCTCTAGGCTAAAGGAGGTTTGCTGATGAGCTGCCTGTGTCTGCAGGGAGAAATGCTGACGTTAGACCAGAAAAACCCTTCACAGCAGAGAGACAGAGAGAGGGGGGTGTGGTGGATAAAAAGATAGAGGTGAAGAGAGAAGGATGGAGAAGACCAGATAGGGAGAAAGGCAGAGAAAAAACAAGGGATGGAAAGGGATATGGATATGAGAGAGAGAGAGAGAGAGAAATCTATCTGTGTAGTTACTCCCACACATGCACATATGTGCACACACACACACACACACACCCTCACACACACACACACAAAGAGAGAGAACAATAAAGGGCATTTTTCATCTAAAAGACTAAACATGGTCTGTAACCACTTTGCCCAAGGCCAGTCCAGCTCACTATTAAAGGAACAATAAGTCATATTTAACACCAAAATGTAGCAAAAAAAATCATAATTAACTTTTAAACGTGTAAAACTCGGACATCTCTGTAGTTATTGTGTATTGTGCATTAAGTGGAAACCAGGGGGAAAAAACATACAATTTGATACAGGTACTATTTAATACAACTTTAAATGTTTGTTAAAAAGTGATAAACACAATGCTGTGTAATTGATTATTCATTTATAATGGATAGATATTAATATAAGCTTCCAGTTCTTTGCTCAGTTTTTGCTTCGTAACTACAGTGGCAAAACTAAAGAATCACACCTCAGGCTCCAAACATTTCTTGGCTGATCAACAACAATAATAAAACATATTGTAATAATTTGACTACGCTTTTAAAGGTGCGGTATACAGTTTCAACCCAATACACTTTGTGTAAAATTCAGGGAATGTTTCCTCATTCTTCACTGAATCCTCTGTCTGTTTGCGTGCGGAAAAAATGTACGGTGTTTGTATGCAGCCCTAGCTCTGTAAAGGAAAAACAAACAAAGTAGCTAGGACCAAGCACTAAAACACTATTTCAGCCAATCAACAACAGGCAGCATTCGTGCTTATGCTCAGGACGGTGGAAGTGGTGGTGCTGGCTCTGACGCCCTCTGTCACCAGCCCTGGCACTCCACCCTTCTGTCGCCAGCTCTGTGGCTCTGTTCCTTTCCAACGCTGGCTCCGGCATTCGTACTCTGTTGCCTACTCAGGTGTGGCAGGGAAATTGCATCTAGGAGGTGAGACCTTGAAAGGCATGAAAAGGGATGAGATTGTTGCCCTAATCCTGCTCCATAGGAGGGTAACTGACATATTTTTTGCGGTTTCATAGATGCAGCAAGTTATGTTCCTTACAGCCCATTCCACCTTAAACTGTACAAAGAATAAGGCCTGGCCGTGTGTGGGCATGGCTTTGAAGGCGGAGCTTCTGAAGGATCCTTTGAAGGAGGGGTAGTATTTTTTGTATTTATTTATTATTATTTATTTATTTTTTGCTGTGAGAATAGTTCTTGAGATTCGTATATGCTGCCTTTAAGTGTTTCTGGACATCCTCCGCCAGTATCTGTTCTCTAAGAGGTGTTTGTCACCTGTTTTTTCCCTTCACTGGTACAGATACCAAGCGACTGAAAATTCGATTGGGTTTAATCCAGGACTCTCTGGAGGTCAGAGGGATTTTTTTTTAAACATCAGTCATGGGTGTCAAATGCTTTGCCTCTCTGAATCCACAAGAGAAGCCTGTTATCGTGTATTATAAGCGCTATCTTCATAGTAGACCCAGCTTTTCTCGCCAGCCTTTTCCCAAGAACCGCAACTAATCTGTTTTTACGTGTTTCTCTGAGCTTGGGTCATAAGGAATTCTGTTTGAAATCCAGATCAGAGCCTTCAGATCTCCTCTCTTATTCATGTCAACAGAGCCAATGGTCTCTTTCCATTGCCAGAGAGCTACAGCTCTACCTTCGACGGGATTGTGAGAGACTGTGTCTGTAAAACCCGCCCTAGAGTTGAGCTGTACATTCAGTGAATATATAGAGAGTATTACATCAAATTTATAGTAAAGCTACAGCCTCCCACGCTCCTCCTTTATTAATGACCTCTGAATGCAGCAGCAGAACAAATCGATGAGATGTTACACACACGAGTGACGGTAGAATAACAAATGAATAAAGGAGTGCTTTTTACGTGGAAGTAAGTCATTGATGATTTTTGTAAGTGACTTAATAAAAAGAAAAGGCACTCAGTTCAGAGCTCATGAATCAGTTTGAGTATGATTTGCTGGACAATAATTCAGTATCAGTATATGTTTCAATATGAATTGTTTCAGTAACATTTACAAAATACATTTTCAATAATTTGATATGTAGCATCTGACTGATATTCATTACAGGGCAACGTCGTCAGTGAATTATTCATTCATTATCTGCAGCCGCCCATCCAGTTCAGGGTCACAGTGGGTCCAGAGCCCACCTGGAATCACCGGGCGGGAACACACCCTGGAGGGGGCGCCAGTCCCTCACAGGGCAACACACACACACATTCACTCACACACTCACACCTACGGACACTTTTGAGTCGCCAATCCACCTACCAACGTGTTTTTGTACTGTGGGAGGAAACCGGAGCACCCAGAGGAAACCCACGCAGACACAGGGAGAACACACCACACTCCTCACAGACAGTCACCCAGAGGAAACCCACGCAGACACAGGGAGAACACACCACACTCCTCACAGACAGTCACCCAGAGGAAACCCACACAGACACAGGGAGAACACACCACACTCCTCACAGACAGTCACCCGGAGGAAACCCACGCAGACACAGAGAGAACACACCACACTCCTCACAGACAGTCACCCAGAGGAAACCCACACAGACACAGGGAGATCACACCACACTCCTCACAGACAGTCACCCAGAGGAAACCCACGCAGACACAGGGAGAACACACCACACTCCTCACAGACAGTCACCCGGAGGAAACCCACGCAGACACAGAGAGAACACACCACACTCCTCACAGACAGTCACCCAGAGGAAACCCACACAGACACAGGGAGAACACACCACACTCCTCACAGACAGTCACCCGGAGCGGGAATCGAACCCACAACCTCCAGGCCCTGCTGTCAGTTTAAAATTTAGTTTAAAAATATTAATGTACAGAGCCAATAGGTTTACGTTTGATGGTGAGGTTTTTTATTTGTTCTTAGAAGATTTTTTTATTGTGGATTTTATACTGTTCATATTGATATCGGAATTATATCGCATCGTCCAAAATTAAGAAATATATCGTGATATAAATATCGGCCGTATCGCCCAGCCCTAGTTTCAGATAATGATTAGACATTCGTCTTTGATTTGGTTTTTTTCACATTTTAAATCAATTTTCTTCCAAATATTTGGCAAATGTCTTGTTTAGACCCTAATGCAGTGGTGGGTTAGAGCTATTGCAGGGGGATTGGGCAAGGCAAGGCAAATGAAAAAGATCCATAATTCATGTCATTTGTGTAATAATTCCACTGTAAAGACTTGAAAATCTACAAAACAGGGCACCGCAGACAACATTTGGGAACAGCTGCCCTAATAGAACCTCACTGGGCATCTTAACACGCTTGCAGAAGAGCTATAACTGCACAACTCTGCAGTAAATACACCGGCTAATATTCTTGAGAATGATAGGGTCATTCTTTTATTAGACAAGATATATATTTGTGCTCCACCAGCCCACACCCACCTCAATCCCCTGCTGATCTGTAGCAGTTAAAATGATTGGACATTGGTGACTTGTGTCATATAGATCAGTGGAATTGTTACTTTCTGTTCGTTAAAATGACATATTTATAAGGCATTTTACATTTCTTCACTGTCACCTTCACACAGTATGTGTACATTTCTGCTTCTAACACAAGAAGTATGAACACTTCCTTTTTAGTGCACTTCATTCACCTCTCCTTTGGAAACTTAGACACTGACATCAAGTCGATTTGTCTGTTTATTTATTTGTTGTTGTTTTGGAGGTCGTTAAACAAGACTGATATCAGATGACTTCACAATGTGGGATGCTTCAAGACTTCAGTTTGTATCTGGATTTTTGAGAACACAACAAACACCACCGTTGCGCCCTCTGGTGTTGAGAAGGGGACTGAAAAGACGTATATTGCGCCCCCTTGTGCCAAAGGCTTGAGAAGTAAACAGGAAGTTGTGTGAGGGGGTTGTGTGGCCGCCCAAAATTGTTGGTTTAGCAGGTGTTCTGCTCTCAGAGGACAAGAAAATACCAGAAGCGGAAAGAAGGCGAGATGGGTTTGTGTCAGTGGTAAACAGATGGTGTTGGTCTCTGTAGAGTCGCAGAGGACATGGTCTGTTAAACTTTCCATTGTCTCTGAGAACCTCCTCTGTGCTCACGCAAGGTTCTTGCTCAAGCACAGCTCAAAAGAGAGTCAGTTTTGACACTTTCCTTTGTGCATTTATTTGCATGGTTTCCTTTGTTCTATTAAAAAACTGTGGCTTAAGAAATACTCATTAAACTTTTATCATGTTATTGGAAACATTCCATAAAAGGCGTCTTTTTTATTTTTACATTAATGACAGCAAACCATCTGTTGCGGCACAAGTTGTCAGACTCTCTGTGCACCAAAGATAAACAGAGGAACCACCTCTTATCAGATGCCATTTAGTTGGTGGTCCATTCTGAGCCTTGCAGTGATTTGTATGCTTCTGATTCTGGTGTGAATGCACAGAGCAGAGGAGTGCGGCTGATGCCTTGTGGCCAATCGTGTGGCTGTCCTGTGAAGTCAGTACACCTTCTACCTAACTCCACACACATTTACATGTTAATTACTGTTCATCAGCAGAGTTTCACATATTGGAAAAGTGTGGTTTATACAGCATTTGTGATTTAATTCACATTTAATGTTATGCAAATTGAGCACAAACGTTTCCATTTTAAAGGACGTATATTCTCTTAGAAAATCAGTAAAGCACATCATTTAAAAAAGGTTGGCATATGTCTGTATGGGCACTGAACTGGCTAATGTTAATCCAGAGGATGGGTTTTACTTGTGACATGACAGTCATTACACGAAATGAGTCACTGATCCAGTTTCACCATCAGATCAAAGTCACGTAGGGTAAAGCCCAGTTTGCTGTTTCATTCCCCTGTGACATTAGGATGAAGTAATGCTTTAGAGCTTTTGCTACAATTTTCCATCCGACGGACAGCAGTGCACTGTGCCCTGCTGGTGGAAAAGTGTAAAATCACAGCCCGACACTGGGAAAGACGTCATAAGAGCAGTATTTGCACCTGTATCTTTTTTAGTAGTAAATTTACCTACTCCAGACTGTCACATGGAAAGTTGCAGATTTTGGTGGTTTCAGTTTGACAGCACCATGTGTGGAAAATATACATCAAATGTAATTGTGGAAATGGTCTGACTGTGTGGTTTGTCCCCAGAGGGATGGTTTTCAGTCACTCCCGAGAAGATAGCCCAGCACATTGCTCAAAGAGTGCAAGAAAGTTCGGACTCGCAGCTCATCGTCGATGCCTTCTGTGGAGTGGGAGGGAATGCCATTCAGTTCGCTCTGACTGGGAAAAGAGGTACACTTACACCCCTGCTCCACACACACACACACACACACACACACACACATTCTTGTCTTGTTCAAAAGAAATCTAATATGAGGCTCGTACTACACAGCTTTATCTGTTTCACAATATTTGGCTGGAATCTTTATAAATCTATTGAATAATAAAATGAGTTGTAATGTGACTGTGTGTGTTTTGCCCTGTGAGGGACTGGCGCCCCCTCCAGGGTGTGTTCCTGCCTTGTGCTCAATGATTCCAGGTAGGCTCTGGACTCACCGTGACCCTGAACTGGATGAGTGCTTACAGATAATGAATGAATGAGTTGTAATAGAATCAACATAAAAAATGCCTCCTTGGTTTTTGCCGGACCGCCCACTGGACCAGCCCAGAAGCAGCATTTACTCTTACAGACTGACACCTAATTTTGAAACGCACATGCGGAAGTAGGAACTGTTAATTCATCTGTATTTGACTGAGGGAACTTAAGATGGAGCCACTACACGGTCTGTTGTTAGTTTGGCCATGTTTCACATTCCAGTTTGTGAACTAAATTTGGATTCGGCGGTGTCCGGAACATCCTCTTTACCCTGGACATGTGCTCTTTTTGGGACTCAAATAATGCATCCGGAATTTCTAAATCGCCAAAAATGCCGGGATTTTGTTGCCTGTCATCCCATCTCTTGCTATAAGCCCTAAATCCTTTGATGACATTGTTGAAAGGTGAGCAGAAAGCATGAGGTTTGAAGTGTTCATGGGGTCAGAGAGTTGAGAGCTGAACTGGGACACACTCGCGCCGCTTCAGCGCTGTAGGTCCACCCTCCACCGCGGTGAGCAGCTCAGTGTTTTACAGGAGCCTCAAACAGAAATGTGTTGAAAGTTGTTGAGGTGAAATTTATCATAGTCTCTACGTTTGGAGAATGTTTCTGTGACACAGCCTTTTGTTTTCTACTCTATATTTATCAAACAAAGTTATCTTGTCTCTCCCTGTAATGACATGAATACATGAACACATCTCACTGTTATTGACTTTCTGACGAGTAAATTACATCATTACATCTGCACAGCTTTTTGTTTCACTTTACACTAAAACGGACAAAATCTCCGGATTATTATAGAACATCAGAGCGAGGTGTTACTCAATAATAAACGAGGCTTTGAATTCATTACAGCACAGTTTTATCAGTCGTATCCTTATAGAAATGTAAGTCAGTAATAAATATCTAGTTCCCAGTGATGCTCTGTTCCTTTATCAAGTGTAGATTACTTCATTGATAAAATGTCAAGGTGCTTGATTTTAGAAGTGTTCAAAAACTTTAATGTTAAAATGTTATCTAGTCGCTTTCTTGTAAACGAGTTGCTATAAATGTCATATCAACACTGTGCTTCAGTTTTGTAGCTTTGTATGAACAGAAAATAACAGGCTTTCCGTGATCTCACACACACTGCCAGCCACTGAGAAGATAAACTATTTTAGTTTGTTATTATTTGTTATAATTTTAAACAAAGACATTGATATGAAGCACCAACGCTTCTCCAGACCTTCCAATGACAAGGGTACGCATTTTGGGCTTTCCTTGTTTAGAAATGGCAGAAACACCTCTGAGACAATGGCTATGTGGCTAATGGTGGTCCGGCAAAAAAAAAAAATTAAAAGTAAGTGGAAACAATGTACAGATATTGTCTCTAGATCTTGGAGCTCAGTTTCTCAGATTTATACCAAAATATTGTTATAAATAGCTGTGCTGTTGATTGTGTGCACCATTTTTTAGGTTTAACTTTTCTCCCTAAATGTTTAATTCAGAAAACAAGCCATAACTGTGTGTTCAAATGTGCCCTTGTGTTCTTTAAACAGATGTATTAACTTATCACCATGATGAAAATCAAGAAAACAAACCTTATATTTAGAACGAAAGCATCAACTCTCAAAATATCTAATTGAAGACAAAGTACCAACCACAGAGGAAGTGCTGACATATGTGTGTGTCTCAGTGATAGCTATCGATATCGACCCGGTGCGACTGGCTCTGGCTCAGCACAATGCAGAGGTGTATGGAGTGGCCCACAGCATCGACTTCATCCAGGGGGATTTCTTGCAGCTGGCCCCTCGGCTGCGAGCAGACGTGGTCTTCCTCAGTCCACCGTGGGGTGGCCCGGAGTATCTCAGCGCTGAAGTCTTCGACATCAAGAGCATGATGAGCCCTGATGGATATCCTTACAGCATTCATTCTTCACTGCAGTTGCATTGATTAATTGATAAAGTTGATTAGTTGGCAACAAAAATCACTATCAAAAATAGAAGGGAAAGCCCAACACGATCTCATAAAGAGAATTCACATCTAGGGACAACTAGGTGGTCCCAAAACACCCATGACACCCATGACAAACAAATCAGAACCTATGCCCTGGGAGTTTATGGAAATAGAAGAAGATTAGTCCGAATGTTGTTATAATATAAAATAACATTGCCCATTGACAGGAATAGAGGTAAATATGGGATTTATACATGCAGTTTGGACAATGATTGTTGGCACCTACACCTACACTTTTTTTCCTAATGCCCAGTACTTGTTTCATGAAGTTGGACAACCAGGAAAATGAGAGCCCAGTCATAAAATGCCACCCCCACAACCACACACACACACACATTCAAATAATAAAGATTAACTCATAGCAGACATGATAACTACACAGTTTAAGGGGTAATTCATTCGTTCAGCAGTGATGCCCTGTGTATGCACTTGGACATTCCTTGACTCACTTTTACCTATGAAATTTTCAGGCTGTCCAAAATGATTTCGAACAACATCGTGTATTTTCTCCCACGGAATGCTGATATGGAGCAGGTAAGGCAACGGGAAAACACAGGAGTTTGATGTAAATCATAAAAAATGGAACTGCCATGGGCTAGTAATCGACTGCCCACTGAACCTAGTATGAGGTGCCACTTGTGTGTGTGTGTGTCATGTGTATTCTTGGGAATATCCATGTCTTTGCTTTATTTAGCCTTCTCACATGTTTTCGTATATAGCCTCAGGATGCTCTAGTTGCTCACCAATCACACGCTGCCATCACAGCCATAAAATGCAATCTCATCTGTCTGAAAATTTCATGCCGTTGTCAATCACACTCCAAATCACAGTGGACGCTTTGAATGTTCGGAACACCTACACGGAATATGCTTATCCCCGCTGGGAGTTTCCTCTTAAATAAGTGAACGGAATAAGGCATGATTTACTGAAAGCATTATTATAATCTGTTCACAGTCAGGATATAAACGCTCATGGAAAACAGGTCATCGTTCATCGCTGTTCTTGTTTAATGTACAGTTCTGTGCCAAAGGACGAGGAGAGTCAAAGGAAAATATGCAAAATCAGTTTCCAAAGTTGGAGATAAAAGATCGTTTTACCCAGTTGCACCCAGAAAGAGTCTAGTAATGGGAATGTTGTTGTGTTACACCATTGGCACTGGACCGTATGCACCCAGATAGCAACTGCCCTTAATACCACGTCAACGTCGCCAAAGGCTCCAGCGTTGTCGTGTCGGACTGTCATGGAGTCACTTAGAATGACAAGTCCCGCTTTTGCCTTGGTGGAGACAACCGGCGTTTCTGGGTGTGAAGGCTCCATGGTCAGTGTCAAGATGAGTGTTTTTCGTCAAACATTCCTTCTGAATATCATTGCAGTCCAAGGCTTCCTTCTGGGTGCAATTGTATATTCAGAATGTTCCTTGTTCTGCATGCATTTGGGAACTGCTACAAATAAGACGAGCAGTTCGGCCACCATCTTGATTCTCATTTGTTTGGTCTGAAACCATAACGACGAAGCCCTGATTGATCCATACAACACAGAACATACAACAGGGTCTAATTGAAACATAGGTGCAGCGTCGCAGTCCATCAGATTTGGACTCTGCGTGAAAGACACTATTAATATATACACTTATGTTTAATAATGTGTTCTCCCTGTGTCGGTGTGGGTTTCCTCCGGGTGTTTCGGTTTCCTCCCACAAACCAAAAACACAGGTTGGTCTGTGGATTGGCGACTCAAAAGTCTCTGTAGGTGTGAGTGTGTGAGCAAATATGAGAGTGTTTGTCACCCTGTGAAGGACTAGCGCCCCCTTCAGGGTGTGTTCCTGCCTTGTGCCCATTGATTTGGACCCACCGCGACCCTGAACTGGATAAGTGAATTGTCTGAACAGATTCATTGCCATTTGATCATATCTGAGGCTCACACACACATTAGAGAAAAGGGATTAAGTTGGGAGATAGGTCATTAGTTTCATGATTGCTGTATTATTATTAATAATATTTTAATAATAAGATAAAGCACATTGTGGTGTTCTTTAAACCACACCTGATAGTATTTAGCTTAAAGTGTACCTCTGAACAAATGGCCAACTTTCAGTAAAAAGTAGAGAGAGCGCTCAGCATGCAGGAAGTTTAACCACAGTTCTATGTTATGGTCAAGGGTCTGTGTCTAATGAATAGCTTTAAACTGCTTAATAAAATCTGTTAAGTAAAAATAAATACAGACTCATAAACATTTCCTGACTATTGTTGAAACCTGTTCCCTTCCAGAGGCACTAAAGCCTAAGTTTAAAGAAGCAATCTATAAAATGTTACAACCATTTTACACACTCAGGTGGACAAAAATACTTCGGAATGGGACTATTATTTTGATGTGCATCTCAAATGAGATGAATAATCAAATTGCTTTGTAGTCCATGAATGAGAGCTCGATAAATCAGGTCCCACACATGAGACATTTATTCATTGTCTGTAACCACTTCATTGGGTTTGAGGCGAGACCACACCCTGGACTGGGTGCCAGTTCATCACAGGGCAACACACACTCATACATTCGCTCACATGCAGTTATGAACACTTTTGAAAAGCCAATCCACCTAATAATGTGTCATTTTTTTAACTGTGGGAGGCAACCGGAGGCACCCAGAGAGAACACAACAATCAAACTCCACACATTTTTAAAATTACAGTTACATCCAGATCACTAGTTGTCAGTATAAAGGCTGTATCATAAGAAGAAGAAACTTACTGATACTACTTTATGATGCTATTTTATCGGAATTAATATTTTGCCTACTCTCCATTTCTATCTCTTTCTCTCTCTATCCCCTTACATCCCTTCCTTCCTCATTCCCTCTGTCTCTCTATCTCTTTTTAGATTGCATCCCTGGCCGGCGCTGGTGGGAAAGTGGAAGTGGAGCAGAACTTTCTCAATAACAAACTGAAAACCATAACTGCATACTTCGGCGGTTTGATTAAGTCAGATTCTTAGTTTCTTTTTAACATTCTTTAAACCCAGATCTAATCGTTGTAATCTGATTCTGAATCGCACGTTTCTTCAGTATATGTCTGTTTTATAGTGGTTGTTCTTTATAGTTGCGTGTTTATTTTACATATAACGTCATGTGTTTGTTAACTTTTTTATAATAAAATTTATAGTGTATTTTCCTGTGTGTGGTGTTTGCCTTAATACAGATCAGTCAGGTATTGTTCCATGCTCAGTGCGGTGATAAGAACACTGGAGCTGTGTGTGACCAGTCGTTGTTTTATTTATTACTTACATTGGGGGTCACATAAAGAGTGCCACTTAGGTCTAAACCTGTTTAATCCCTGTCCAACCAAGAAACAGTTCAAAACTGTAATCATATCTTCACAGCTATGTACAGAAGTAGTTTAATTTTCTAGTGTTTATACAGTATCCATTTCATTGTCAAAATGCACTAAACCACCAAATGTTTCTGGACCCTTGCTCTGCACACTTTTTCTTCTATTGAAATCAAGGGTATTTATACGTATACACACACACACACACACACACACACACATATATATATATATACATGTACAGGGGTTAGACAATGAAAGTGAAACCCCTGTCATTGTAGTGTGGGAGGTTTCATGGCTAAATTGGAGCAGCCTGGTGGACAATCTTCATTAACTCCACACTGCACCAGTAAGACCATGTGCATCCAATGGTTCAAACACTGTGTCCTGAAGGCGGTGCCGTGTATCAGGACGACAATGCACCAATACACACAGCGAGACTGGTGAAAGATTGGTTTGATGAACATGAAAGTGAAGTTGAACATCTCCCATGGCCTGCACAGTCACCAGATCTAAATATTATTGAGCCACTTTGGGGTGTTTTGGAGGAGCGAGTCAGGAAACGTTTTCCTCCACCAGCATCACGTAGAGACCTGGCCACTATCCTGCAAGAAGAATGGCTTCAAATCCCTCTGACCACTGTGCAGGACTTGTGTATGTCATTCCCAAGACGAACTGACGCTGTATCAGCCGCAAAAGGAGGCCCTACACCACACTAATAAATTACTGTGGTCTACAACCAGGTGTTTCACTTTCATTGTCCAACCCCTGTATATATACACGCTATACACCTAAAATCATAGCTTAAACAAGTTCAACAAACATTTTACTTTTTACTATATGCACTCTCTCTTCCTGGTGGTGGTGTGTTATTGTGTGTTGCCATAGTTCAAGTGGATCAGACACAGCTGTGGCTGACCTGAACTGATGATAGTCCACCACACAAAAATACCCAGCTAAAAGAGTCCTGTGGGCAGCATTCTGTGTGCACTAATGAAGGACATGAGGATGATGAATATAAATGTGCAGCAACCAATAATCTAGATAGTTTAGGTGTGTCTATTCTGCCGTGAGGGTGCAAAGTATTTAAAAACATCAGCAGCCCTGCTGTGTCTGATCCACTCATGCCAGCAACACACATTAACACACCACCACCAGGTCAGGGTCAGTACAGCACTGAGAATGTTCCACTAACCAACAATACCAGCTCACAAAGTTTAACAAGCAACAGATAGAGTGTGTACAAAGTGCGCCTGTAAGAGATGTAGAGCTGATAAAATGGACAGTGAGTGTTTGTTATACATTATTCTAGACATTTGTACAGAAAATAAACTACATATAAATGGTTTTAAATAATATGCGACTTTGATGCTTAAAATGACGCTGAATATGAGGGGAAGGGCCACTCTAGGGATTTATAACCCTGTTAATGTAAGAGGTTGAGTCCGTGTATGCAAATCCAGAGAGAACAGCAGGAAGTTACACCAGGTTGAGTTTGTTCCTCTTTCTGCTGTCAGTCCAGCTCTCACTTTAATGATCCGAGACGTGAGGACAAAACTACGGGTTCTTTCAGCGACTAAACCGGACACGTTAAACCCCCTTTAACGTCATATTTCTAAATGCGCCAGAACTTTTAAACTTCTTGGTACTTCACAGGTAAGTTCACTGTTTTATTGTATTCTCTCTCTCTCTCTCTCTCTCTCTCTCTCTCTCTCTCTGTCTATCGCTGTGTAATTGGTCAGTCTGTTATCACGTACACATTAAGTTACTGTAAATCGAGTACAGTTAAAATCCTAGTCGAATTTGTTAGAAACGAATGAAAATCTTAATATATATATTTTTTTAATGTCGAAAAAATAGGTAAAGTCGGATAAAAAAATATTTTAACGGAAAACACCGTAAGTGGCAGTTACCTCATAAATAGCCTTTCACTCTACACTATGTTCATATTCGTCTTTTATGATTATATATCTTTATTTTTAGATATATTTTATGAGGTTAGTGTGAGAATTGTTAATGTTAGCTACTTTACAGCCTGAAAGACCTGTTTTGGAACTGTATTCCGTTACAACTAAAGCAGAAAACGGCCGTTAAATAGAACCCCTGACCGTTGACTAGCATTATAGCCTGCTAATTACATTTCACCCTGGCCCGGGGTTAACCAGGAAAGATGGAGGGAGGGGGGGGGGGGGGGGGGAGTTCCCAAAGGAGCCTGTGAGGGGGCCATTTTCTTACCCTCAGAAAATCTGGAAAATGTAAAACCTGCTTATGTTATAATATTGCTATTTAATACAGTGCTGAGTTGATTCTATGTAAGTTTTAATTCTATCAACCTGTGAAGAAATGGCAGTTGACAGTTTTCATATTTAAAAATTCCCATTTTGATGTCCAGGAAACACAATTTGTTTTTTCAGTTTGAAATGAAAAAGTGAATCCATCAGTTTGGCTACTACTGTCCTATTATAATAGCTATGCAGCGTATTACTCAGTAGTTAGCTTTTGTGGCGAGTGGTTTCTCCAAGGCTCCTGAAGTAGTATGAGGATGATGGCATGAACGCACATGAAGTGTCAATGGCTTAAATAAACTTTGTCTTTAAATACAAAGCTATTAGAAAGTGCGCTTTGTATGATGACACTGAATAAATATGTTGTGGTTCCTCAAACAGGTTTTGGTGGTAAAGCCCTTCCATAAATTCTGTGATAAGAACGGTTTATGTTTTGTTGGTTTGTTTGTGTTGTTTTTTTTTTTCTTTTAAGGACCTCCACATAATGTGTGGTACCCTGGGATGGATTGGCGCACCGTTAAGAGTCTGTGTCAGCCTTGTGCCCAGTGATTTTTCGTAGGCTCCTGACCCACCATGACCCTGAACTGGATTAGCAGTTACAGGCATTGATGAGTGAATATATTGGCAGTAATGAAAGAGTAATAAAAGTGTAGAGTAGAAATGTCTGTGAAAACAGAGGATTACAGAACTGCAGAACAATTGACAGTATGAAAAGTAGAATGGAAAAAAATTAGTTCAGACTTTTGATTAATTGCTTTTTCTGTCAGAAAATTTTGGCAAATTCAGTTTTTGATTTTATTCTGGACCATTTTTGAATGTGGTTCATAGTTTGCTACACAACACTGTATTCGATAACTACTGAAATAGGAAGTGGCTATTCAATAGCACCGTTTATTCCATCCCATGCTTGACTAGTATTAGATTGTGATTATTGCTCATTCTAGTCTGTAAATTAAAGAGAACCCCCCTGTGCAATGTCGTGAAGGTGCTGGAAGTGCAAATTTCACACATGCACAAGGTTTGGCAAAGGTGTTGAGCCACAGTCTCCCTTACCTTATATAAATATGACATGTCACACTTCAAATGTAAAGAGTGAGCTAATAAATAAATAAATAAATTAGAAACCCACAATTAAAAGCAGAAGTGGCAAAAGTATCAATTCTTTATAGGATTTCTTTCAAATGTCTTCTCTTATCATCCCAAACTAGGGCTGGACAATAACTCAGTATCAATAAATATCACGATATAAATGTTTCAGTAACAATGACTTGATTTTTAAACACATGTTCAATATTTCAATATACATTATTTACAGCATCTGTCACTGACTGACGGCCATTACAGGTCACTGCCAGTTCCACAGTCCTCAGTTTGGAAGTTAGTTTAAAAATATTGATATTGACAAAGCCAAGAGGTGTATGTTTGATGGTGATGTCGTGTTTCTTGTTTGTTCTGGGCAGTTTTTCAGTGGCTTCTTCAGTGGTTTATATCAATATTGGGGTTATATCATATTGGCTGTTTTAGAACGATATGGTGGTAGATGTTCGCCATATTGTCCAGCCATATCTCACAAAATCCTCAGAGGTGTCGTGTGAAGCAGAACTGTTTGGAAAATATTTACATTCTGGACCTGATTTGGCCACCTCTGTTTAAATATAACATTTTCAGTGAACAGACGGTTAATAGTTAGACGTTCACACAAAACAGAAGGACACTCGTTTATAGACTGTGATCAAAGTAAATAAAAATAACTCAATTACTAATATAGTTAGTAGTGACCACATTTTAAAGAACAAAGTTCAGTGAAATGTGTACATTAAAGAAGAGCATGGAGGAACTAACAGTGACCAAACGTTGTCAAAAAAATGTGTCAAAGGGGTTCTTTACACCATGCCTCAGAAGAAGGTTTCTCTTCACATTTTGCTTTATTTAAAACGTCTATTTAGGGAACCGCAAGAGGTTGCTGGGCGTTATGTTTAAGAGCCTGATTTGAAAGGCATACGAGATTTAATAGCATTTTCGGGATAAAGGACGCCAGAGTGATTTGCATATCTGAAGACCTCAGAAATGATGAGGTCTGTATTAAAGACACATTGTACAATACCTTTATAAATGTAGATCTCCGAAATCGTTTGGAAGTACTTCATTTATGAGATAACCTTAAGCTGTTGGGGACCAATTAACTGCTGAAAGTATCTCAGCTGCGCTTCATTATTCAGAATATTAATGTTCGGAGTTGATCTTTTGGTTTGAAACTGAACCACAGAACATTGGTAAGTCTGTGTTTTTCTTTGTAACATGTGCAGTTTCCTTTTTAGAAGCTACAGAATATCAGTAAATTCAGAGTGGCTCAGGGAAAAATCGAATGAGGCAGATTTTCTACCTCAGCTATGTTTTCATTTTTGTCTTCGCCTTGATCATTTAGCTACGCTTGTCAGTTGTGATTTCATGGCCACTGGTCACACTTGCCACATGGATTCTAACAGTACTTGAAAAAGAAATAAATCCATTGATGCTCTGAACTACTCTAAGCATCAACTTATTTTTTCCATTCAGTGTCTGTTTCCATCTGTTAAAATGAGTGGAAATGTAAACGTATTCTTAACGTATTCAACATGGCTAAAGGTGGTCATAGACTCATCAGTAACAAGTCTAGAACTTATACATTCCAAGACAACACTTTATACTGTAAAGGAAGCAGTCTGTGCGTTTTAAAAACCAAAATTCCAACCCTCAGTTATGAATTGTGTTACAGACAGAGAAACTATTCCAAAATTGATTCACTTCCTCTACAGTTCTGCTGCCCAATCTTGTGCAAGACTGCAACATATACACTCTTAAAAATAAAAGTTCCTCTGCAATTCTCGGCTTAGACGTGTGATTCAGGAAAATAGCCTTTTACAGGAATATTAAAAATATTTAAAACGTAGGTGAATAAGGATGCAACTAAATTTTGCCAAAACATACATTTTCACGAATTGTTAAAGTGGCTCTTTTTGTTTGGGTCAGAAGAGAAACAGTTATTAAAATACGCTAATGTCAGAATGCGCTGAATGTAAATCCACGTCAGAATGTAACTTAAAGTGGGACGACACGAGCAGATGTGTGTTTTTTGATTTTCAGCTTTTTTGCCAAATTGTGTACTTTAAGTTTCTTTTGTCCAGTGTTTTATTTTTATTTATTTTTAATTTTTTTTGAGTGTGTCGTTACATCTTAATAAAAAATCCATACGTCTGTGCTCTTTCAGGGTTCAGAGCACCTGCAGTGGGCTGAAGGCCGCTGAGTTTTCATTGCAGCCTGTTGCGTCTGTTGTCTGCTTTCTGTCCTTCCTGTCGGTCTGAAAGCCACAAGCAGACCGGCTGAAAGGAGGAAATATGCAGCTTCAGTGGCCTGCATGTTGTCACACACACTAATCTGCCGATATTGCCTTGCTACCAGCTTCCTGCAGCTGTCTAAAAATACAGGCACGTCCAGTTGGCACAAGCTCTGAGAGCGGCAAACTTCTGAATGTACTCTTACACAACTGTGGAAAACTCCCTGTCTAAAGCAGTCAATACCCAAAATGTGGTGAATGCAGTACGTAGTGCAGTGCAAACCTCAAAACAAAATCTAAAGTTGTCCGCTAAAATTAGCATAGATTTAAGTAGGGGTTAACACATTGGTGTCCACACAAAAGGCAAACCTTGCTAATGTGTTTATTAGCATAGAGGGTTAACATTGAAATATATGTTGTCTCTGGATGTCTTTTATAGCGTACACTCTTCATGGGTTCTATACTAACGAAAATATACATTTTAGAACAATACGTTTTAAATGGAGCTTATAGAACTATCATTTTGGTGAAAGTGTTCTTCAGATTTATGAAGAACGTGGTATTTGTTTATTTTTATTAAAATGTAGTGGGATTCACAACCATTTACTTAGTCTTAAAAAGACATGTAGTTCCATACATTTACTATTTAACACAAAAGTAGCAAAACATTCAAGCGAAAGTGTACTTAAGTTGGACAAAGCAAACGTTTTCTTGTCAGATTTCACTTTTGGGTTAAGAGAGACCACTACAACAAAACTAGGTCACCTGGACCACAATCAGTATGTCCTGACTAAGAGAGCTGTAAAAGGTGTATAGAGGACTTCAGCTGAAAGATGATAGTAAAGCAACATCGTTTGCTGCGTTACGGGAATCATGTGAATCGGCCATATCAGTTTAATAAAAGTGTAATTTCGGGAACTGTCATAAAGTCAGAATACGTTTGACTCTTCTTTAGATTTACACTGCGATCAGTAATTGAGGTTAATTAAGCTAACAATGTATGGGAAATGAAAATTACCTTCATATGTCATACACTTGTCCTGGTTTTCTTATCTGACTTTATTACATTAATTATCTATTAAAATGGACAATGGGACGTGACAGAGCTAAAAAATATTAGCAGCAGCCTTTAAGACAATCTTTATTTGACGATCTGTATTAATATGTCTATTGTTTCACACTTTCAGCACTTGAAAAAAATGCAGGGTGATGAATTTTTCACACTTGGTTTTGGTTTGCATAGTGTTTAAGTCTCTCTTCAGCCCGTTAGCCTTGCGTTTAAATATAGACTTATGAAAGCAGTAAATATGTCGTCAACAGTAAACCTATAGTATGGCACTAAATTATATATCTATTGAATTTGCTCTGTATTCACTTATGAAATTGTAATTCTGTATTTGTTAATATTGATAAATACTTTATGGCCTTAAGGAGGAAATATGACGTATATCTTCATGGTTTATCATCAGACACATATTGTTATTGATTTACACACAGTGGGTCACTTTTTGCTGGAATGTAACTGGGTGATACTAGTTACTGATTGAACAGTGGTTACTAATGGGTAAACAGAGCATGGCATCCATCGTGCATTTCCTTGAGTGACATTTTGGTGGTTTCCCTAAACATATTATGGCTGAAATTATGTAAATACAGCTTCCTGTAATTTACACATTTTATTTGTTGTCTTAAATTTATGAGGTTTTCATAAATATATAAAGTTCATGAGCTACAAATGGTTTTACATTTTAATGTAATACGTTTTCTTATTTCTTGTCATGTGTATGTCCACTAGTGTGGAGTAGTGTTCAGCTGAATGCATCGTTGATTTGATACTAGTTGAAACCAGTTGTTTGGTAGTAAATGTGTTGCTGGAAGGTGAATGGAGGCAGTATAAACACAGCCATAGATAATCTTTCTAGTTTGACCACTTTTATTGTTTGAACAACATCACGAAATGTAATACCCTCTGCTTGCACATTAATTACTTGTAGGATATGTGTTTGTTTACTATGACTTCCCTGCATTAACATAGTGTTTTCTTGTTTCTGTCACTAACAGAAATCATGGGTTGTAAAAAATCCAAGCTTGAGGATGGCCAGAATGGAGGCATGCTAGGCGTAAAGAAGCGTGATTCTCTACGTGCTGACAAAACGGTATATGTGAGAGATCCAACCTCCCCTAAACCACACACTATAGTAAGTAGTGAGTCAGGAGTGAGAAAGCACAAAAGTCTTCTCATGTGTCTAGCACTTCTAGAGGCCAATGTATTTTATAGTCAAAATCAGATATGACTATAGCTCAGGAGTGCATGTAAATAGAGGTGCTAGAGCTTGTGGACAAAGTCATAAATTAGTTATAAACTTGTCACGCTATAAATAGGAATCAGTATGCATGTTGTTTAAAAGTCCAACAGATATCTGTCAATCATAAACTATGCACTTATCTGTGTAAAGTGGGTGGGGCTTATAGGTACATATTCTCCAATGACTGATCAGTTTTTTTCTGGAATTGCTTATAAATTCATCCCTTGTGATTTTTGGGAAAGGTGTGGACAAACCAATCAGAGTCTGTAGTTTATCATTAGAGCGCCATATTACTGAGGACATATTAACACATGAATGTTTAAATATACCAAGCCTGAATGCATACGTATCATTAAACCCATCATTTTTGTTGCTGTTGCTCACATACAGTATTTGCAGTTTTCAAAAGTTTTAAACTGTTGCTTTTCAATTGCAGAACAATTCTCTCCCCCCAGGACTCCTGCCTGGTCAGATGTTCCAAAAAATGGAAGGTCTGGTGTCATTAAAGTTTTTGACATTTCTGGCCACATTCATTGAATTCATTTACGTACAGGTAGAATAAAACAGGTTTCTTTTTTTCCACAGAGCAAAACGAGGGTAAAATAGTCGTCGCTCTGTATCCATACGAGGCTATGCATCCTGATGATTTGGGATTTAAAAAAGGGGAAAAGCTGAGAGTTCTTGAAGAGTAAGGGCACATATGTTCTGTTTAAACTGAAAGATTTCCTGCTCATTTTTGACTTGGCTGAGCTTGTTTTAATTATTTTTTTTGGTTCCAGTGTAAGTTAAGTTTTGAGTCAGTGCCACAACCCTGACCTCTTGTTTCTGACTGTGACGATGGTCACATAAAGACATGAAGGCATATATTTTATTCGGGATGGCTTCTATCAGTGTACTTTATCACAGCTGAGGTGTTAATAGAATCATTTTTGAATTTGAGCTACTAAACTATGCTAAGCTATGCTAACTAAGCTATAACTTGGATAATTACTGGATTATCAACCTGCATGTAAGGTTTCTTGTCTAATAAATAATAACTGGGGCATATTTTGCTGTGTCTGACAGGCACAGAGACTGGTGGAAGGCCAGGTCGCTGACCACGAAGAAAGAAGGGTTCATTCCATCCAATTATGTGGCTCAGGTGGACACGATGGAGACGGAGGAGTAAGTGCAAACAAACCCCTGAATAATCTTTACCATCTTCCAGATGTCAGCATTCATTACACGTTTGTTTTGCAGATGGTTCTTCAAGGACATTACTAGGAAAGATGCTGAGAGACAGTTATTAGCGCCCGCTAACAAGCCAGGTTCCTACCTCATACGAGAGAGTGAAACGTCTAAAGGTTAGCTAACTTTCTTTACTATAAATGTATTTGCTTTTGTCTTATATTTGTCCTATATTTTTATATATATGTATATTTACATACAGATTGTTGTTTTCATATATATATATATATATATATATATATATATATATATATATATATATATTTATTTACCTAATGCCTGTGCTTAAAAACTAGCGTTATTTATTCCTATTTATTATCAAGCTTATTTATATATTTATGTATTTTATTGTATTATTTATTTCCCACATTTGTATTTTCCTTGGAGACTTGGAGTTTCTTGAAGGTTATGACGGACTCTTTAGTTCTGAACTTTATATAGCTCTCTCACTCATTTACATAAACTGGAGCCACACAGCCGGGTTTTATCTGTATCAGCATGTCTCTGATAATACTCTTTTGATTCTGTTTTACAGGAAGTTATTCACTGTCGATCCGGGATGTTGGACAGCAGGGTCAAGATGTTGTGAAACATTATAAGATCCGCAGCCTGGATAATGGCGGCTACTACATATCCCCCAAAATCACATTCCCCGATATCATAAAATTGATACATCATTATCACAGTGAGTTTCATGGAGCTCTTTAGAGCTGTGAACTGGATGAAGGTTCAACCATAACGTTTTTGCATTATTTGTCATTTTGAGAAACATTAGCCTCGGTGTTGTGTGTAACTTCCCTTTCTTTAGTGAACAGAGAATTTCAAGGGTGTGTGTTTTTTACGCAGAACAAGCAGATGGACTCTGTCGTAAACTAGAAAGGCCCTGTGAGAAGCCTAAAGCTCAGAAGCCATGGGATAAAGACGCCTGGGAGATCTCCAAGGAGTCCATCAAGATGGTGAAGAAGCTTGGTGCAGGGCAGTTTGGAGAGGTGTGGATGGGTGAGTGGAACAATTCTGGTTTTGCAACCCATGTAAGACATAAGATCCAACTATGACTAAGACCTATATAAAACATCTTTTGTCAGTTTGTGATTAATGACAGAAATTACTCCACTATTCCTTTATAAACACAATAAATTAAAGATATGTTCATATTACAGGCCTCATTATCAACTCCAAATTTTGCTCAAATTTAGCTGTCTTGACGGTTCAGATTCATAAAAGCAACATCAGGGTGACCAGATCTGAGATGGTGAAAAAGAGGACACGTCTCGGGGGGGTCCTTTACATCTTTATTTGCTACACATTATTATTATTATTATTATCGTTACACTTATATAGCGCCTTTCTAGACACCCAAGGACGCTTTACAATCCACACTGCTCAGAACGCTCAGAACATTCAATCCACACACTGGTGAGAAGCGGCATGGGAAAACATGGGATTTTCTTTTTTAATTAATCCGAGAACTTACATTTACGTTTCGGCATAGCTGCTCGAGATGAGGTACATGAGCTTCGCCTGAGGTAAACAAGGACTACTGACGTGCAGACTGACCAATTAAATGTTTACAGAGAAGGTTATCGACCAATAACGGTAGCTCTACAGTCAGACCGTCCAATCAGAAGATTTTTGGCTACTTCACCACGCCCCCTTCTCACTCAAGCGAACCAATCGGAGTAGGGGAGGGCGGGACTAGTTTGTGAACGAAACGCTTCTCGAAGTTCTATGTAAGCTCTAGAAAAACAAAATCCCGGACATTTGTGAAATTCCGCCCGGACATTTTTTTAAGTCTAAAAAAGAGGACATGTCCGGGTAAAAGAGGACGTCTGGTCACCCTATGCAACATGCAATAGTGTAAGTTCTTAAATATTGGTTTCTACAGCAAAGTAACGTACAATATGTTTCCCTTTTTATAATATTCAGTACGTTATTTTAGTGCAGAAGCCATAGTTTCATCACCTGCGCAGTGCACTACGTAGGAAGCACAGGGCTGTTTGAGACACAGCCGGAGTCACTGCCGGAGCTGGCTGATGACGACAGATTTAAGCTGAGCATCTGATTGTTCACATTCATGGTACATGCCCCCGAATCAAACACATTGGATACAATCCAGGACCACATATAAAAATAACTCAAATCTGATTTGAAAAGATCTGACTTGACATGTCCCTGACACAGCCCCTGATTTGATTGTGTCACCACAGTATAATTACATTCAACATGTGAAATATGAATATTCCTATTGATTGCCATTCATTGTAATTATTCAAAGCTTGTTTTTCAAGACATTTTTTGGTCCTTCTGGTGATGAAATTGATGGCACGTTTTCAAATGCTTCCACTGAAAAGATGTGAGGCTTTTCTTATGACAGGGACAATATTGCAACTCTTTCATATAACCAAAGACAACAGTCTTGGATTTATTTGTCAGACTGTCAGGAAACGTTTGGTGCTACTTGCTGGGATTTGCCTGGTTTATGACTCATTTTTTAGGTTCTCAGAAAAGGTTTAGCACAGGCGGCAAAAACTGCCGGTTCAGACTTATTCTTTAAAGCCTAAATTCGGATTAGCAACAATAGCCGGTAAGCGGCTTTAGGCGAGTGGTGCCGGTTCCTGTTGTGGGACTGGGTGGGCTAACTGCACCCACAGAGGTCTTATCGGTGGGATCTGAGAGGGAAGCTGTAGCGCAGTCGGAGGGGGATTTGCATTGGATGTCATTATTATTCATGCGGCTTCTTCCCGCTTGGCAGGCACGATGAATCGCAGGAAGCGGTCGACTTTGCAAATATACAAATGGAGTGGGGCCTCATACACTCAAGATGTTTCCTCTTGAACCTGTTACCAGTTCACTGCCACACACACAGGTTTATTACCCTTCATAGCGGCTGGATTCATGGGAAATATTCTGCACACTCTGGTTTGTTATGACTTGGGCATGGCTCCATAACAAGCCTTTAATGGACGTATGGTTTAGTCAAAAGGTTTAGAATAATTTGCTACATCCATAATATATTCTCGTTATTGTGTAATGTGAAAATACATTTTTGCTGTGTCTTACTTAATTATTTCTGGTGATAACTACATTCCAAGTATAACATTTCGTTCCAAATGTTCCAAACAAACAGCCTGAATTAATTTTTACAGGAATATTTTCTTACCTCTTTTTGTAGGGGTAATTTTTGTTTCTGTGCCTTTAAAACTGATTTACAGTGGCCCCTCGTTTTTCGCAGGGGATGCGTTCCAAGACCACACACAAAAACCGAAAGATATTTATGTATTTAACGAGTATTTGGACTTTTAAACCCCTCCCTGTGCTGTTAACAACCCACCCTTTGCATTAAACAGTCGTTCTATAATGTTTTTCAGCTGGAACTACATGTGCTATTCTACCAGTTTTTTAATAGAGTCATTCCTAAGCTGTAATTTAGCGCAAGTACATTTCACTCAGATGTGGACATGAACAATACATGTACTGTACGTAAGAAATACTTTTGGCTATTCATCTTTCACGGTTTTCCTAGATTTTCCCTCAATATCCACGATATAGCGGCCATAAGCGCCCTCGAATAAACCCGCGTATTACTGTATGTGAACAACCTATCTTCCGATTGGCCAGTCATTGTCATGCATCAGTCAGTAAGTTTAGAAAAACGACGATTTGGAAAGTGAAATTCTTTCTGGCGTCCTTGGTTTTCTACTTTAACAGTGAGGTTTCCCAAGACTGAGATGTCAGAACCTTTTTATACATAAACCTCAGACTGACTTGGATTCCAATTACTGTTGATTCCAAACATTTGATTGGCTGATGAAGCTTGCAGAGGGACGTCATGAAGCTTAGATTCTCTCAGAAATGTCATGCTGACCACAACCTTCTAAGAGATATCATTAGACTTTTAAGAATCAGGGGCAAATATCTCTTCACTTTTCTGTCATCTCAGCACTGATCAGCACCATGACTCACCATTACTGAGAAATAAAGGCGGTTTGAGAACACAGAAACACACATTTAACCGTGAGTGTTTGAAACGTAAAAGATAATATGTTCCAAACAACTATCTGCCAAGGAATATTTGGTGTCTGTGAATGAATCCTAATTTTCAATATGGCTGCTATAATTTTTAAGTGTATAATCTACTTGTGTCCATTTTCTAGACAAGTGTATGTCATACAGTGCCAGAAAACTGTCAAAAAAAAAGTCTTATTATAGATTACCATACACTTAAGAGTTAAGAATTTGTTGCTCATTGGGTCATGGCATTGACAAACCTTATGAATGTTGATGCAAGCATCATCTGTTGTATTAAACGAGTTGTACTGACATCACTGACTGTAACATCACTCACATAAGGACTCATATAGGATCTTTTCAGAAATACAGACCACTACATAACGTTGTCACGCTGCAGGTTGAAATGTATAAATAATGTTTTATGAGATAATATTTTCTGTTATTTATTAGTGATTCAAGGTTTAGCTTCCGTTCAAAAAAGAAACTGAAGTTCTCTTCTGAGGCAGAACGAAAGAGGAAAGCAACGTATTGAACAATTCGGTGGTTCTGTCTTCGCTGATATAAGGCTATGGTCAGAATTTCTCCCAGCCATTCGTCAGTGATCAAGAGAAGGGTCTCGTGAACATAAAAGCCTTTCCTGTTTTTCAGCCTACTATAACAACGCCACAAAGGTAGCGGTGAAGACCCTGAAGCCTGGAACCATGTCAGTGGAGGCTTTTCTGGAAGAAGCCAACCTGATGAAGACCCTCCAGCACGACCGGCTTGTGCGCCTTTACGCTGTTGTCACCAAATGTGAACCCATCTACATCATCACAGAGTTCATGGCCAATGGTACACGTCACAGTGTTTCTACATAGTTATGTTTCTTTAGGAATAATTCACACATTTCACCATTATTCTATTTTTTCCTGATGGGTTTAGATTGTGAGAACCATTCAGTTGGGTTAACACAGGCCAGTGGACATACACACTTCCTTTTTATTTTTTATTTTTCTTGTTTTTTCATTTTCATTTCATCTTTAGTATGGATATATTTTTTCTAATGCACACAAATTAAGATCTGTGCGAATATAAAAGAACAGTCCAGGTAAATGAGACAGTAAGTTACTTCCTGCTCATCGCCGTTTTTAACACTAAAGAACTTACACTGCGGCCCAAAATCCAAATAATCTAACACACATTCATTGTCTGGGCTTTGCCTTCTCCTGTGTATAGCTTCTTTATTTGAATTGCCTATGCTCTTATTTTGTTTCATTACAAGCTTCTTGCCAGCTTCCTTTGGTCATATCTTTTCAACAAAAGACACTGGATTGTCACTTGTTTTATATGTAATCTCAGAAATATGACTAATGTATACAGGGAGGGCCATTGATATGGATACACCTTAATAAAATGGCACATTAGTAGCACCTGAAACTATGGATACTGGAAGCCTGTGCTAGCCTTTCTCCTGCTGTGTTGCTATCAGTGTGTGAAGAGTGGAGAAGAGGGTTGCATTGACAATCCAACACAATGGGCAGCACTTTGAACACATTTTATAAGTGGTCAGAAACTTGTAAATAACTCATGAAAGAATGAAGTTACGTTAAAACCAAGCGCACTGTTGTTTTTCTTGTGAAATTCCCAATGAGTTTGATGTGTCACTTGACCCTCTTTCCACTGAAAAAAACAAAAGTTGGATACAAAATGGCCGACTTCAAAATGGCCATCATGGTCCCCACCCGTCTTGAAAAGTTTCCCCCCTTCCATATAATAATGTGCCACAAACAGGAAGTCAATATCACCAACCATTCCCATTTTATTAAGATGTATCCATATAAATGGCCCACTCTGTAGATTGGATGTAAGGCTGTTTTTGATTTGAAATGAAGATTTATCTCTGACTTTTACACAGTTTACTCTATAACAGCTACAACTGTTTACACAGTATTAGAAACGCATCAGAGCCTTTCGGCACACTTGGTAACTGCAGACGTGCAGAAGCACATACTTTTATTCAAATCACTGCTTGATCAGGCGTCAGTAGAGTGTTGTTTTCCGAATCCTGTTTTTAAAAATTCAAATGATATAAACCCAACATAAAAGTAAATATGTTTATGGCTATGTGACATTGTTTAACCAAATGAACTGGTTGTTGCCACTGGGATAATGGCTGATACAAAAAGCCTTCAACACTCTCTCAGGCAGCCATCTATAATGAGATACAAACTGTCACAGAATATTTGTAATTTCCTTCAGTTGAAGCTAATAATAATGGCTGTGCTACACTATCATCATATACTGTCAATGATGTAGTCGCACAACAGCTGTAAAGTCAATGTATCTCCACAGCATACTTCTTCTTCTTCTTCTTCTTCTTTTTTTTTTTATATATATTTATATTCTTTGTCACACCCCTCCCTCTGAGTTGTGAATATTTTCTCCCGTTGCCAGGCAGCCTGTTGGACTTCTTGAAAAGTGACACTGGCTCTAAACAACAGCTGCCCAAACTCATCGATTTTTCAGCCCAGGTAAAGTATAATAAAACAATACACCAATGTCCTTTTAAAATCGTCAGTCTTTTAAACCAGCGACTCTAGCGTCTGCACGTTCTTCCTCTTTTCTAATCTGTTGTAACGCATCAGGCACCAGGCTTGTGTTTTCTGTGCATTATTTGGAAACAGATGCTGATGTCACATTTTCCATTGCTTGAAAAAAGAGGAACCGTGACTGATTATTTTGCACCAAGCTTTCTCACTCACACAAAGGAAAGTGTTATCTTTGTGTGTGTGTGTGTGTAGGAAATTTATAATTCAGTGAACATTTAAATGTAAAAATAACCACCATTTAAATTTTTATGGCTGAACTCTGAATTCTGATTTCTCCAAAGTTCTGCACATTTTAGTCATGAATTTATTATTTTTGAAACGAAATGGAGAAACGTTGCCCATTAAAGGTACTAGGCATTACAATATTTACTTGTATGACATTAAATATATATAAATATATATATATATATATATTAAGCCAAAATGGTCAGAGGACATGTACATGTTTCCATTTATGTTTTATGTTTATTGATGATAGTAAAAAACAATACAAAAACAATGGTATCATTGCAACAAACTCAGCACACTCGGAGGAGAACACGCTAATCACACTGTTTTGCTAAAAGGCTAAAAGCTAACTATCTTTCGCTATAGTCTTAGACAACTGTGTCTTTATATGTTTTCCTGATTCCTGATTCAGCTTTCAAAGACCTCAGGAATGACTCATGATGAGGCTAATAACCTAAAACGAATGAACTGTTATGATTCCGAGAAATGGAGGGATTTCAGGTCCCAGTGCTAAACTGTTTTTGAAGCTCTTCTAGAGGAACACCTCGACTGGGAGTTGCACATCCTGTTTTAGAGAGTGAAAGAGAACACTAAAAGAGAAGTGAGACCCTATTTTTGTCCATGCATGGACGACAAGACTGTCTTAGCTCAGCTAAAATTAAACCAGTTCATATTTACTCTTTTTTATTTACACCTTCTTGAGTTTCAAAGCCATTGCGTGCACATGAACACTAAGTGACCCTTTTCAGTATGAGTAACTGTGTGTGTAGCATTAGGTTAATGTGTTTTACTTTGCCTCATGTGTGTGTGTGTGTGTGTTTGCTTGTTTGTGCAGATAGCAGAAGGCATGGCCTACATCGAGAAGAAGAATTACATCCACCGGGACCTGAGAGCAGCCAATGTGCTGGTGTCTGAAAGCCTGCTGTGTAAAATCGCTGATTTCGGCCTGGCCCGAGTTATCGAGGACGACCAGTACACGGCCCGAGAAGGTGGGAGCGGTAGTCTTCATCACGCTGTGTGAATGTACAGATAAATATCCAACAGAAATAGCAGTATTTCCATTTTTTTTCTAGAAAGTAAATATAACCATTTATTCATTCATTCATTATCTGTAACCCTTATCCAGTTCAGGGTCACGGTGG
>NC_089820.1:63079151-63141651 GCF_029633855.1 Hoplias malabaricus
TACTATCTCAATTAGATACTATCTCTAATGAGATCTCAATAATAATATATTATCTCAATATATTGACTTACTATCTCAATTAGATACTATCTCTAATGAGATCTCAATAATAATATATTATCTCAATATATTGACTTACTATCTCATTATATTGAGATAGTATCTCGAAATACTGAGATCTCAACTTGCATAATTATGTCCATTTTTTTTATTTTGTGGCAGAAATAGGCTTCCACACGTTTGAATCTTACTGTTTCGGTTTTTACATTTCAGCCTCAGATAATTATTTTGTGTTTTTAAGGAAGCTCTCTTGAATCTAGCTTTTGTCTATATTCTCTTAAGAGTTTGTCCTTTTTTGTGGTTCCTTTCCTGAGAGTCTTGGCTCCTTCCTCGTTTTCTTAACTTTCTATTTCAAGTGTTTAGATCCCTGTCGTTTTGTCCTTTTTTTGAGTCTTGGTTCCTTCCTCATGTCCAGAGCCTGATCTCAGTTGAATCTCCTGTGCATCTGTGATGTCATATTTCAGTCTGTAGGTCTAAAGCTGATTTATCCTCCAACCTGGAGCTAGTTGTGTGGGATAACGCCTGTAAGGACCTGCTGACCACATGGTGGAAGGTGGACATTTTTTCGCCTGGCAGTGGTCATGGTTTCTGGCTTTTCCAGAAGAGACCTGCTTGATCTCCGTCGGCTCCACACTGCCTTTGTGTTGACTGCTAATCAACAACATGAATCCCCTCATCTCTCTTATAATAGGAGACATCTTATAGCATTTGGGACAACACACCAGTCCATTTTCTTGTCATAATTTTGTGATGTCACAAAGACCAAAGCATTTGAGCATACACACATCAGCTTTAACAGTAACATGATCTCCTTATTCCCCTGACTATGCAGGAACACTTAGTAGTTTTACAGTTACACACTGTAGTCCATCTGTTGCTCTGCATACTTTGTTAACCCACTTTCACCCTGTTCTTCAAGGGCCAGAACCACCAGACCCAAGCGTACCTGGGTGGTCAACTGAGCTGATAAACTGGACGATGATTTTAGAAATAACGCCAATACGTCCATCCACTGTCTGTCCAAGTGAGTTGAGCCACAACATAAAAGCAATTAGTGTAAATGTAATTTGCATAAAGAGGATGGAACATAGGTCCTCAAGCTCCACCCACAGCTCTGGACTTGCTGACTGTAGGAAAGCTTTGTCCGCTATTGGTCTGCTGGGGACAGTGCCTAGTGTGAAGATGGCCTTGGGTTGTGTACAGTCCCTGGGGAGTTGCTGGTCAAGTCATTGGTCAAGCACATGTGCATTCACTTTTTAAAGGACAGCCCTAGCCATAAATGCTACCGTAGCAAAAATATAAAAGCAGATGAATTATGATGAGTTAGCTGGACCTCATTTTCATGAAGTTAACACATGTTGTCAAGCATTTCTTCTGAGATAAATGACATCTATATGGAGTGTGAACCCTCTTTGCAACAGTCATAGCTTATATAATTCTGGAGAAAGTATAGATTGACTTATTTAAGCCACAGTACCATGTAGAGAGGTCAGGTACGGAAATGCAGCTGCTCTATTCCACCATTCGACTGCTCAGTGCTTTCCAATGGTCCACCTTAAAGTTAGCAGACGTTACTAATTGGGTGTGTCCTTGTGATTGTATAGCATGTGTTTTTCTGGGACTCATAAAAACAAATAATGGCCGTCTTATAGCCTGGCAAATGATGGTCTAACCCAGACATTTGTATTTTGTTATATTGTCCGTGCTCTGAAGATGTCTGGACTTAAACCTGCTCGCTGATGACAGGTGATGACGCAAGGAGAAGAAATCTGATTAGGAGAAATGGACACCGCCGGCCAATTCGCTGACCCGATTAGCGAGAGATTTTACCTGTGGGCTCTGACAGCTGGTCTGAGCTAACATAGAAATATGTGGATAAGCACATTTTGCTTTCTCTAAGTCTTCATTTTTGTGGATCCTCTTCATTCCACTGGAGCTGTCCAGGAGTGAACACTCTGACCACACTCTCAAAGCAGAGGGAGGGGGATTTGTATCAACACACACAGCATTCTATTATGGAATATCACCTTTAATATGAGACATTGCTAACAGCTAAAAGAAGGCACCTCCTAAAGCGGAGGGATACGTGTAGAGTGAAAAGTCCCAGTGCTGATACACTCTACATCAACACTCGAAATGTCTCTAGTCCAATCAGATTTCTTGCTCAGAACTTGGAAAAGCTTTAATTCACGATGGGATATTTCTGGGGAGTTTTGTTTACATCAAAGTTCTCCCTCAAAAACAAGGCAAGATGGCTTCTTTTTAGCTTTGCTGTGGCTCTTTTCTGTGGATGTTAATGTCTCATTTGCCAAGTCTAGCCACTGCGTCCAGCTGCGAGCCGCTGGGAGCTGGTCTATTGTCGGCTGCTATCCGCCTGAAGTGCAAGTGTGGACAAACTAATTAGAGCTTCTTCATGTGGATCTGGACTTTCAGACGCTTTGGTCCCGTTTTCTGTCGGATTTTAAGGAAAACGAAACATAGCAACGGCTTCCCTTCAGTGTTTTGAAAAAATCCAGCTGTGACCTGGCCACTTTGTAGCTTTCAGACTTGTAATAGATGTTTCAACTCTGTAACTGTCCAGGACTTCCTGCTAGCTTGCTGCCTGCTAATCTAATCTGTGCTATCCCAAAGCCTTGATCAAACCAATCTTGATCTGGAAAATGCAGAATAGCAAAATAATTGCTTCACTAGCCGTTAGGTCAAGTATCACAGTGCATCCAACACTAAAGACAGCATTAATTTCCTGTGATACATCAACAGACCAGACAATGGAACAGAAAGCAGTCTTCCTGCACCCGTAAACACATGAAAACAAAGGTTCTGGCCTAAACTTGTTCATGTAGTAATCATGTGATTATTAATTACATTAGATTAATAAATCTTAATGTATATTGTCGAGAAAGCTGAAACACTAATTACTGTTACTATGTTTTATTATAAAACAAAATGCTACATATGAGCCTCCTTACAACTTCAAGCTCATCAAGTTTAACTAAAATTATCTGTGGAATGAGTTTAGTGATCCCTCGTTTTTCGCGGGGGATGCGTTCTAAGACCTTCCGCGAAGTAGAGGAAAGATTTTTATGTATCCAATGAGTATTTGGATTTTTAAACCCCTCCCTGTGCTGTTAACAACCCACCCTTTGCATTAAACAGTCGTTCTACAATGTTTTTCAGCTGGAACTACATGTGATATCCCACCAGTTTCTTTAATAGAGTCATTCCTAAGCTGTGATTTAGCGTCAGTAAATTTCACTCGGATGTGGACATGAACAATACATGTACTGTACGTAAGAAATACTTGTAAATTATATATTGTGTCACCTACAGGCCTAGTCTAATACATGTACATAATAATAATAAAAAAAATACTTTTAATTTACACACCATATGAAAATGATATTTTTAGGCGATATAGCGGACATAAGCCCCTTGAAAAAACCTGCGAAGTAGCGAATCCGCGAAAGATGAACCGTGAAATAGCAAGGGATTACTGTATTTCCATTTTTCTATAAACTGAAGAAATGTAATTACTGTGTAATTATATATGTAATTAAATATTTAAGTAGAGAGTAAATACTGTGCATTAAAACAAAAGGTTAAAACAGTAAACTGCTGACATCTGACTGCTAATTCAAAGCTGACCCACATTGTGACATAAGCATTTTTTTTCCATGCCTGTAACCTGAAACTGTGTAGTTACAATGTTATTGTATATGTAATTACATAGAGGAATGTAACCAATGCCGATCTAACTGCTAATCCAAAATGAACCCACAGTCTGTGAAGTGAATATATTCTCCGTGTTGAAGCAGTGTAGAGAGTGTTATGTAATGTGTATTTATGTAAAAACCAACCGTAGCAACTCCAAACATCTAAGCACTAATCCAAAGTTCATTCGCACTCTGTGAAATGTCTCTATTCCACCCCCCACCCCCTCCCCCAAAGCCATCAAGCCAAAGCCATGGAAACCTCAAGTCCCTGAGAGTACCAACATGGCCGAGATAATGCTCCTTTTGTAGCAAGATGGTTTCAGAGGTGGTCATGCTGAGATGCTCTCTCCCCGGTTTGAGACACATATTAGTCTTGGAGGGGGTTTGGCCTGGAGCGGGACAATGGCGCTTTGTGCTTCCCTTGACAACCGTCCTGTATCTCCAGGCAGGTAATAGATGGTTCAGGTACCCCACTTTCCCAGGAACTCACCTGAGAGACGACACACCACATGTGTTTTGATAGCGCGATAGCATAATGTTAATTCTTCCTGTCTGTTACAGTTCTAAGGGCAGCACCATGGTGGTGTACAGATGTCCCTACCACATGGCTCCAGGGTCTTGGGGAGGGTTTCTCTCTCAGGGGTTTAGACCACAACCAGAGTATCCCTATAAAGTGCCACCACAAAATTTGGAATCATGCCCAGGTTTGGAGCTATGGGTCTTAGCATCTCTCTATGGGAAACATGAGTGCCATTTCTGAAACACACATGGGGTAAACTAAAATGTTGCTGGAAGAGTAGAAAGTCCCAAGAGCTTTGAGCTGGGGAGCAGTGGAACCAGGTTCTCTGGAGTGACTCTGGAGTATACCATCTGGATGAGTATGAGTGGTGTTAGTGATCCAATGCCAATCATCCATTAGGCGTACCATGATCTTATGGCTGAGTGCTGCCAGATTCCTACAGCAAAGGAGTCTGTCTGGTCTCAAGGACATAACCTCAGGCTTAAACCTAACCCTAAACCTTACTGTAAACCCAACCCTAACCCTATAACCCAACCATGGGGAGGCTGACCTATGCTTAGTGTGGATATGCAGTTGCCAAACGCCTCAGCGGAAACAAAGGAGGTTCTTCCTCAGAGAGAAATCAGAAAAGCCTCGCTGTGCTAA
Organism: Hoplias malabaricus; assembly: GCF_029633855.1. Classification (NCBI taxonomy): domain Eukaryota; kingdom Metazoa; phylum Chordata; class Actinopteri; order Characiformes; family Erythrinidae; genus Hoplias; species Hoplias malabaricus. Next base: position 63,084,090 of record NC_089820.1, read on the forward strand.
TGATTTCCCCCAAACCTTAAACACTGCTCCAACTGTGTCTTACACCTGTTTTCGCTGCTGTTCTGCAGCCAAGCTATTGCCGCAGCCCTGCTGTATAAATATCAGCTCCTCATGTAAATATGTTCCTGAGACGGAGCCCCAGAATAGCCCTGTCTGCTTGCTCCCTATCGTTATGCTACAGTAGCGCAAACACCTAAGGTGACACAAAGTAATAAGTGTGAAGATATTTAAAAGATGTGTTTATTTGTGCCGCTGCGGCTGTCAGGCAGAACCAGCAAAGAGCCCAAAGGACATTGTGGAAAAAAATAAATAATAAATAAAATAAAGTCAAGCGCTCCCCTTCCAATCGACTTTATTAAACTTCCGTAATTAGATGAAGATTTGTTCCTCCTGTGCTTCCTCTGGCTGTGGGGGTGGACTATGGGTGGTGGTGGTGGGGGAGGCTCTCTTTGCAATCCTCTTGTCAGCTTTAGAGTGACACACACAACACAATTCTCTCTCTCTCTCTCTCTCTCTCTCTCTCTCTCTCTCTCTCTCTCTCTGTCCTCTTTCAGGAGATGGACTTATGTCTTCAGTCAATCATGCGTGAGGTGAATGAGAGCAGATGTCAGAAACACTGGGGGAGGACCCCCACTAACCTCCTCAACACTAAAATACACAGTCTTCCTGTGTGAGGATGTGATGTGATATATATATATATACCCATGTCCTTTCAGACCCAGGGTCCCAAGCTGTCTTCTCGCTATTGGTGGATGGGTGGGTGGCTGCAGAATTGGACGTTGCAGGGTTTTTAAGAGTCCCAGTTTTGGAAAACCTTTATAACCGCACTTTCCAAGTGTTTTTATTTGTTCGGAGCTCCTCAGAAATCTCCGTTTTGACGAGGAATCTGACCTTAAACTTAACCACAGTCAGCGAGAAGGGACCGTTGTTTGGCTCTTTCACGTTTACAGACTAAAACACCAAGCTTTTGTAAAACAGCCTTCTAAAAACTCAGCACCATTGTGGTAGCCTTCACACTGTAGCCGTTTCTTATGTTTTTTCCCACAAGGTCAGGACATTCTTTTTCACCCACAAAATGTACAAAAACAAATTGTGTGTGTGTGTGTGTGTGTGTGTGTGTGTGTTCATTCTGTCTATTGATCAGGCTACACTCACAGAGGGGAAGAGGGTAGATTTGTTCAAGACGGAGGCTTTTGTCTGTCTCTTGCAGGGGCCTGGGTTTGTGTGTGTTAGAGCTTGTATTCCTATCTTTGTGGGTTGCGAATCTTAGAGAAGAAACCCTTCACTACCAAAACATTATATATATATATATATAGCAGGTTAAATTAAAGGCGGATGTTTTGGGAAGAGTAAAATGGAAGAAGCCCCCACAAGGCTGGGAATACACTCCGGTTTGTGTGTGTGCACATGCTTCAGTGACCCCTCTGAAAGCCAGGAGGCCCTGTCTTGCTCTTATTCACACGGTTGGGCCTGTCATCATGCTTGCTCAGATACGAACAAATCCTCTTCTCCAAGCAGTGCCTGCCATCATTTCCAGCACGCCCCCACCAAAACACACACACACACACACTACTCTTTTCTCCCAAACAGATGCACCGTGGCCACCAGTGAGGGGTGGGAACATTTTTAGCTCCGGTTTCAAAGGGGAATGGGCCTTTTCAAGCAGCCCCAACACACACCCGGGGTCAGGGCAACAAAGAGCTGTGGGATTAGACTTGATACAGCCAATACAGACACACAGGGCCGGGGAGGCTAAGGCTGTCTGTCTTACAATGGCCCGTCCATCCCTCGACATTCGCACTGGGCTGTGGCGGTGCGCAAGACACAGATTTACTCTGATACACCTAATTACAGCATGGAAATCCTCTTTGAGCGCGAGCGAGTGGACGCAAGGCCGAGATGAAAAGGAACAAGGCTGGATTAGTGTAAGGCCAAACAAACATGGCTCACGCACGAGAAGACTTCACAAAAGCTCCAGGATCCCGTTCACAGCTCCATGGACCATGCTTTTAAGGCTAATGCTAGTCCGGCCACATGTCAGTTCACTCCGCTCTCTCCCTCTCTCCTTAAATGTAGTCAACAGGGTGAGATGAGTTTAGCCTCTTGAGTTTGTTCCTTGAGATTTGCACAAGAGACATATCCCATAGCATTCCCCTTTGCCTTAATTCAGTACGCGTAGATCTATGAATATCCAGTTAATCCCAAGTGAGCCTTGAGAGGGTGGAGATGACCACAATCTTCCCTCAACACACATAAGGCCAGCCCAGCCCATTGCATCAATGGCAGTTGGAACAAACCCACTGAATAGTTCAGCACATCAGAGAATGCAAACTGCCCAGATCTATCACATCGCCTAGTTAGAACCATGGTTAGTGTGGGAGGAGAGGGAGGTGCATCTTTTCTGCCCCAAGACCAAATTGAACTGTGCTCTAAGACTCACAGCCTTGGATGACTGAGGCATCACCCGGATTCAAACCCGCAACCTCCAGGCCAGTGCTCAGACTGCTGCGCTGTTCGGTTTTAAAGCAGGATACGTCTCTTAGTATAAACATAATACAGACATGTTAACATGCTTAAACCCTTATTTTCCATTAGAGAAATTCAAACAAAGAAATGAAACTGTTTTCTAAACCAGTTTGACACCGAAGAGCTTTGCTTGTGCAGTAGATAGTTCTCCTCCAATTGTGTTGAGCTCCTGCAGTGGGAAAGGCTTCACATTTCAGACAAAGCTTGTGCAGATTAAATGAAATATAATCTCTTCACCACACCGAGACTACAGATGACATCAAATTCATGGCGAGAGATTTCCTCAGACATCAACAAATGATTAAAAATGTGAACAACTTAAGGGAAAAATACAAGGAACAGGGATCCAGGTGCGGAAAAAAGTGCTGCCATTATTTTTCTTTCCTGACACTGCATGTAATCTACACTGTGTTCTAAATGGCACCCTACACCCTACATAGTGCACGTCACAGATTGCAAAATAAATATTAGACAACTACATATTGTATTTGGGATTCAGCTCTAGTGTTTTGGCAGTGCCGTTGCGGAGCGACGAAAACATACCAACACACAATAAGATTATAAACTGAAATACTGTCTGTGAGGAGTGTGGTGTGTTCTCCCTGTGTCTGCGTGGGTTTCCTCCGGGTGACTGTCTGTGAGGAGTGTGGTGTGTTCTCCCTGTGTCTGCGTGGGTTTCCTCCGGGTGACTGTCTGTGAGGAGTGTGGTGTGTTCTCTCTGTGTCTGCGTGGGTTTCCTCCGGGTGACTGACTGTGAGGAGTGTGGTGTGTTCTCTCTGTGCCTGCGTGGGTTTCCTCCAGGTGACTGTCTGTGAGGAGCGTGGTGTGTTCTCCCTGTGTCTGCGTGGGTTTCCTCCGGGTGCTCAGGTGCCACCCTGTCCAGTGTGTGTTTGTGTGGTCATGCGCCCAATGATTCCAGGTGGGACCTCAAAGCTGTTACAGACAATGAATGAATGAACGAATAAATATATATCATGTGTCACTCAGGTACGTAAAGGCATTAACCTAAAGGTTCCAGTTAAAAACTAAAGCAGCACAGAAGCAGCTGAGAAGGCGATCACATCTTGGCTGGGTGACTCCATTTGGGGCTAAGGGGAAAGCGCTGTAAACGGGTGAACCACTGCTTTAATATTGCATAATCCACACATGAGCCATGTAACAAGGCTCAGAAAAACCCTGTACGTGACTTTGGAGCACCTCACGCGTGTGGAGGAAATGTGTGGGCGTGTAAGTTCATGGTTGTGCATACCCTGCATGCGGTGGATGTCATGCTGTCGACGGTGGAGCCTGGGGAGGGCTGGGGAACATGGCAGTCTGCCTATCTCAGGTACAGCACACTTCAAGCGTGAGACTCAAACGTCGCGAGTGAAATGTACATGAGCCTTTGCGCTAAAGAGGATTGTTCACCCTTGGCCGCAACACGAAGGAGGCGAGGTGGAAACTAGCAGGGGGTCAGGCTTGGAGCACACTCCCCTTACTGTGTGTTTTTTTTTTCTTTTTCATGAGAAGATTGACATACAGGAGAAGGAACATGGGAAGAGTACGTTTTTGCCGCCTCCTGGGGACTATTCATTATTGGAAAGTACAAAAATGGAGATATTTAGGTAGTGTCCTTGACAATTACACAACGTAGAGCAGCTTTAGGACTTCAGGAGCCAGACCAAAGGCCTTAAATACATAACTGATAATACAGTAGTGATGAGAAAGCACAGTGGGTTCAAAGTCTGATGTCTTCTTATGAAACTCACACTGGAAATCAAAGCCTGAGATCTACAGTTTAGCTCCTGACGTTCTAACCAATGAGAGCGCTTGCTTGGTTGTATCTATGTCAGAAATCTGATATATTATATGAATAATTTTCCATTGGTGTACTGAAAATAGGGGTTTTAGTTCATTAGGCTTCCCTTTCCTCTGAGCCAGCGTCCTCTGGGACACTAACCTCGGCTCTGTCCATTAATTTGAGCTCGTGATTATGTTCTCAATTTCTTTTCAGGCAGATGGCTTCTTCAGGGCTGACGTTTATTAGAGCAGAGCCGAGTGTGTGAGAGGGTGTGAGCTGATGGTGGAAGTTGCAGTCATTATGAACGAGGTGCTCCGGGGCGGCCCTCCGGTGCTTTTCCACTTGGGAGAGGCGTCCGACGGCCATGCGTTCATGACGAGTGTGTTTAATACAGCTGTAGCACTGGGAGAAATGCTTTTTGACGACAACCTAACTTTGAGAGCTCAGGGTAAACTGCAGCAGAACATGGGCCTCACTTTCACTAACACACTGCCTGATTTTTGTAGAAAACGTGTCAAAGGCTGTAATACAATTAAAAACCAAGTGAAACATACAGTTGGCCATAGTTCAACTTCTAACAATGAAAAATGTAGGAATGGTTGCACTTCAAAAAGCAGGACACTACATGAGTTATTGTCTCTGTAGAAACTATGTACCTACACATTAACCACACATGCAATAATACTGTAATAACAGGCGATATAAAGTCAAATGTAAAAATAATAAATAAGTGCATGTTTCTTAATATATTCATTCATTCATTCATTGTCTGTAACCACTTATCCTGTTCAGAGTCGCGGTGGGTCAAGAGCCTACACAGAACCAATGGTTTCAAGGCAGGAACTCACCCTAAAGGGGGCGCCAGTCCTTCACAGGGCAACACACACTCACATTCACACCTACAGACACTATTGAGTTACCAATCCACCTACCAACATTTGGACCATGGAAGAAACCGGAGTACCCGGAGGAAACCCACACAGAAACAGGGAGAACACACCACACTCCTCACAGACAGTCACCCGGAGGAAACCCACACAGACACAGAGAGAACACACCACACTCCTCACAGACAGTCACCCGGAGGAAACCCACGCAGACACAGAGAGAACACACCACACTCCTCACAGACAGTCACCCGGAGGAAACCCACGCGGACACAGGGTGAACACACCACACTCCTCACAGACAGTCACCCGGAGGAAACCAACGCAGACACAGGGAGAACACATCACACTCCTCACAGACATGCAATAATACTGCAATAACAGGTGATATAAAGTCACTTTCAGCAATAAAGCTTCCGTTTCAAAGTACAGACTTGATTCTCATGATCATCCGTTCATCCCCATCAGGGTTGTGGTTGGTCCGGAGCAGACCTGCAGTCACTGGGTGTAAGACAGACCTAGATGCATTCAGTGAGGTTGAGGTCTAGGCTCTGGGGTGGCCAGTCCATGGCTCTGGATCATAGTTTTTTTTTATATTTTCTCCCATAACTGTTTAGGAATGCTGCTAATGTAGCAACCAGACATCCCTGGAAAGACTTTGCTCAGTATTCACTACCTATACTTTCAGATCAGTGCTAATTTTTGCTCTAGGAACGCAACAAAAACAAAAGCCTTGCCGGGAAAGATCAGATAATGCATTCATTACAGGTGTGAGTATGGATATGAATAGGTGGCAAGCTGTTGTCATTTTCTTACGGTTTGATCTGCAGCAGTGATTTGCAACTTGCCTTTTAGACTCACATCAGAGCACAGTCACGACTGAATCCATCATTAACTTTGATTACATTTCTGCATCTGTCACTCCTAAGTCACTTTTCCTTTTCAGATTCATGATGATGTACACATCACGCATCTGTTATTCCTGATTTTGATGGAGCTGGTAACTACTTCTCAGACTGTCAGTCTAGAAGTCATCAGACATTAGATAGGCTCAACGTGTTTGGAGGAGAACACAAAGTGCTAGTTCTTTAGCGTCTAGCGCCTGAGCTCAGTGTGAGTTTGTGCAGGATTTTAACAACGATTCACAGGGCACGTAGAAATCATCGTTAACTGTTTGTGAATGTACACGTACATTTCTGTTGCCTACTTACTGTGAAACCTCAGAGTTGACCCCGCCTCTAATCCTAACACTCACCCTAATAATAACAAAACTCGAATCATAATCACAAACATAGCTGTAACTCTAAACGTATCCACAAACCTAACCATAATTGTGAACAGAACCTTAAATCTAACTGTGACCAGAACAACAACATATCTATAATCACTAACAATACCGTAAATATAACAATAAACTCTTGCCCTTCACATAATCAGGACCCTGAATCTAAGCTGTGGTATGTCAAAGCTGCAGGATAGTCCCCCTTTTCTGTGATTCTGGGAGTTTGCTTGCTGGCTGTAAATTAATGATGAATCATAAACAATCATAACATTGAATATTGTAGGTTATATCATTCATCTTGTGAGTAAGAATAATAAATAAGCGCATGTTTCTTAATATATTCATTCATTCATTGTCTGTAACCGTTTATCCTGTTCAGGGTCGTGGTGGGTCCAAAGCCTACACAGAACCACTGGTTGCAAGGAAGGAACTCACCCTGAAGGAGGCGCCAGTCCTTCACAGGGTAACACACACTCACATTCACACCTACAGACACTACTGCGTCACCAATCCACCTACTAACATGTTTTTTGACCATGGAAGAAACCGGAGCACCCGGAGGAAACCCACACAGACACAGGGAGAACACACCACACTCCTCGCAGACAGTCACCCGGAGGAAACCCACGCAGACACAGGGAGAACACACCACACTCCTCACAGAGAGTCACCCGGAGGAAACCCACGCAGACACAGGGAGAACACACCACACTCCTCACAGAGAGTCACCCGGAGGAAACCCACGCAGACACAGGGAGAACACACCACACTCCTCACAGACAGTCACCCGGAGGAAACCCACGCAGACACAGGGAGAACACACCACACTCCTCACAGACAGTCACCCGGAGGAAACCCACACAGACACAGGGAGAACACACCACCACTCCTCACAGAGAGTCACCCGGAGGAAACCCACACGGACACAGGGAGAACACACCACACTCCTCACAGACAGTCACCCGGAGGAAACCCACGCAGACACAGGGAGAACTCACCACACTCCTCACAGAGAGTCACCCGGAGGAAACCCACGCGGACACAGGGAGAACACACCACCACTCCTCACAGACAGTCACCCGGAGGAAACCCACGCGGACACAGGGAGAACACACCACACTCCTCACAGAGAGTCACCCGGAGGAAACCCACGCAGACACAGGGAGAACACACCACACTCCTCACAGTCAGTCACCTGGAGCGGGACTCAAACCCACACCCTCAGGGTCCCTGGAGCTGTGTGACTGTGACACTACCTGCCCTATGTTTCTTAATATACTAAAATGTAAATATTTCTTGTTATTTGCTGGATGTACAAATGATGTTTTGCACCTTTTTAAAATGTGGAGCTCAAATAAGAATTTAACACAGTGTAAAATACAACATATTATGCAGTTAATTATCTCATAGAACTCCAACTTTAAAGGCTACAAAACTGCTTCCTTAAAAACAGTGAACCGTTTCAAACAGCGAAGCTCGACTTTTTCACTCACAAGACGTGTGCCTCTGCAAAGGCCAGACTTCTCAGTTTTACAAGGAGCCTGTTTCCGCCTGGCCTTTACGAGACTAATCACTGAGCGAAGAGACACTTCACCACGCTCTTTTCTGCCTCACTTCTCCCACTGCCGGCAAGAAATAAGAGGTGTCGGCGAGGCTGAAACAAGGTGCATCTGTCAGAAGCAGCTGATCCTCACAAAAACAGCCCCAAACAGTTTCCCTCATCATCCAGCAGCTGCCTTCACTTTCCCCCTGCTGCGAAGATTTTTGCCCCCACATAATTCAATTATTTCTCATTCAATCACGCTCCATTAGATCAGCATCACTCCCGGCTCGCCTCGTTACCGCGGGAATCGGCTCAGCCAGGATTGGCCGGTGACAGGCTGAAGACTTTGAGCGCATCGTAACTGCAGAGAGATTCTAGCGTCGGAGCTGAGCTGAGTGATAGAGGTCGTTCTGAGCTCAGTAAGGGCATCGATGACAAGCTGTCTATTAGCATTGCGCTCAGAGATACTGCACATTAATGTATAGGGTGTATATGGGATACAGAACAGGGGTCAAACTTTTTTTAAGTGAAAGTTACACAACGGTTCTTTGCCAGAAGGCATGCAGTTCTGGAGTAAAGTGCTATACATCAACAGAATATGGTAAAAAGTTGTTATTTTTTTAACAAAAATGATTTTTGAGTTATTAATTTGAAGGAGGCGGCACGGTGGTGCAGCACGTAGTGTCACAGTCACACAGCTCAAGGGACCTGGAGGTTGTGGGTTCGATTCCCGCTCCGGGTGACTGTCTGTGAGGAGTGTGGTGTGTTCTCTCTGTGTCCTTGTGGGTTTCCTCCGGGTGCTCCGGTTTCCTCCCACAGTCCAAAAACACACGTTGGTAGGTGGATTGCGCCCAATGATTCCAGGTAGGCTCTGGACCCACCGCGACCCTGAACTGGATAAGGGTTACAGATAATGAATGAATGAATGAATTGAAGGAAAGTTTGTGCCCAATATTCATAATATTTTTTAAAGATATAGTGGATTTTTAAAAATATAAGTACATTGTGGATTATATATAGTGATTTGCAGATGATTTATGAACCCTAAATGAGCTCCCATCCACTGGTGGCGATGTTTCACTAAATCCACAAAAATGATGTGTTACACCATTCATTACCTGAAGAAGAGCTACAGAAACAGTGCTGTAAACTGTTGTCGGAGAATGCATTTTTTTTCAATGCATGCAAGACAATTGGGCTAAAAAAATCTGTCCTTTATTCCGTTATTATAAGTGAAGGAAGGGTAAGAGTGAGAGTAAGTAATGATTTGTTACATAATGAAATTGTGGCTAAATTTGGTTAAATAATTACTGCATTAAAAATGAAACTATAGAATTTCCCCTTGTTAACACTGGTTAACGTTATTTTATTATAACTGTAATAACACACACAGTCCGTGTATTTATGATCTGTTTAAGCCATGAGCAGTACATATTGGATTCACATTACAATTTCAGCTGCAACATTGTGAAATGGGCTTTTTTTAGTTTCAATAAATCTATGTTTCTTTTTGTTTTGGTTTGTTTTGTTTAGTTTTTGTTTTCCAGCTTTATCTAAGACAGGTACAGGGACTGTAACCAGATTCCCAACCATCTCTGGACTGGACATAACAAACAAACTGAGCGTGAAACAGCGTGCGCTTGCTGTCGGCTGGTCAGGATTTGCCTGTTTTTGGTGGCTAAATCAGAAGCCTGATGGAGAAAGGTACAGTAATTGCGTCCCTGACCTCATTTTGATGGATATTGAGTTGGGAATGAAATAGCCATAATTGCCTCATCCCTTATAATCCCCATGTTGGGTTTTAATCCCTTCTTTTTTTTCCAGACACAATAACAATTATCATCGAGGAATGGATAATTAGAGTCAGGCTTCAGAGCAAAACACACCAGGAAAAAAACTCGGTAGATGTTTGGCTCGGTGTTGTTGTTGCGGTTCTTTCTTTTTTTTCTTTTTTTGACTGCCAGCATATGCTGCTATTCATTAGGGTTTTCTCAGAGACGGATCTCAGGCCTATCCTTTTTGAAAAGCCAATATTAGATTTGAGACGGCGAACAAAGGCAAGGCTGAGCAGTGGTTCGCTTAAAGGTGGAGCGCAGGTGCGTCTGACGGAGGAGAAAACAAACGCAGCTTTAACAAAAGGGCCCTGCGTAAATGACAAATCAACAAACGCTGAGCGTTTTTGAAGTGAGGGCGGCTTTTTGTGGATCTTGTCGGCTGCCACATGATTAAGAGCAGCGAAGACTCTGGTGTCAGAGTTATTTCTGAGGAGCTTTTTCTTTTTCCCCAATGAGAGAAAATGCCAATAAGAGTATTAACTTATATAAGACAAGACGCTCCCAGCAAGCCCCGAGCTCTGGTCCGGTGATGCTAATCACAGAGCTAAATGCCCCTGCCTTCAGCCATCCTACCAATGCCTTGTTTCCCTTCCGTCCGCTGCCTTTTGACTCCTCCATCCTGGAGACGCAGCCAATTAAATGAGGATCTGCATGGCTCTAATGTTACGTTACAAAGCCCAAGGCCGTGGAATTCAGCAAGAGCCGTGGTGGCTTCAGGTTTAGCTTCGAACCCACTTCACCTCCCCCCATGGACTCCCTAATGAGCCCTCCCACTCCCTCATAAAATAAGAGAAGCTAATTAGTGAAGCGCTTGGAACAAATATTGGTAGATAATGCTATACTTGGCAGGTCTAGTTCTGTCTACCTTCCAAATGACCTGTTTGTGACTATAGATGCATCAAGAGCAAAGATGCACAAACCGATATGTGCTATATGGTTATAATCGGGTAATAACAGGGTAACAAGTTGTCTTTTATATATTGAAGGCCGATTTCTGAGCTGTTAGCAAATGATAACAATACAGTAACTACAGCTGCAATTGTTAATTATTAGGATGATGACCCCAAACATGCAGCATCGGCGTCTGATATCAATTTCTGTGCTTCTTTGAGCCACTTTGTTTTGTACGTACGTCTTCTCTTTGTGCCTATTTCCTTTTCTCAGTGATGGCTCGTTGACAGCTCCACATATTTCCAGACCACATTGGTATTGCTTTGTCATCTCACAGCGAAAGGATGGACCTAGATGTATCCGCAAATGAGCTCCAGTTTCTAACTGTGGGGGTTTCATTGTTGTTTCTTAATCTAACACCAGACACAGTATCCTATATTAATTCTGTTTCAGAAGAATAGCACCTACTATAAGAAAGCTTTGTCTACACAAACAGGGCGGGTTACACTTTATTAAACAGCGTAATAAATTCTCCGTATTGATGAGTGGGATTTCAATGAGGCTGTGTGCTGCGTCCTCTGAGGCACAGCACAGGTAGTCGAGTATAGAAAGTGGTGCTTGAATTAATGAATAGCTTTGAGAGAGAAGAATACATTAGAGCGGTATATTGTTCTCTGGTCATAGATGCTTTAGTCATGTAATAACGGCAGTGGTGATTTCAGGGGGTGAAGAATGGCAACCGGAAAGTTCACTGCAAGGAGATAAACCAAACGTAGCCAAACGTTCGTCCAACACTCCTTGTGACTAAACCAACAAAATTCCAGAAAGATCTGCCACATATAGGAATACGAGCAGCCCTGGAGGTTCCATGAGTTAACGGTTATGCAGTGCATTATGGGACTTGTAGTGAATATGACTAAATTTCATTATTTGTTGTATTCTTCTATTGATTACTCCCTTTTTGGTCATTCAGAGCCTCGTGAGAAGTAAACATGGGGTATTTCATGGCTGTTCAAGACTAGCTCACCCTTGTCAGTGGCTCTTACCCAAGACCGGAGGAGTAAAACTCACTCTGGCACTGTGCTCTGTGGAGTAAAGCAGCCTCGAGTCGTCTGAGGTCAGTATCAGGAACTGAACACTGGTGCCTTTGTAGTGAACAGATACTTTATGTTCTTATTGTTATTCTATAAACTAAACAGTATAGCATCAATTCGCACAGCATTGCTCTGGTGTTATGAGTGAGATAGAGATGATGTAAAGTCTGTAGGAGGATGTGTGGAGGTTATATGCAAATATTACCCCATTTTATACAAGGGATTTGGGCATCAGAGGATTTGCTGATCTGCAGGGGGTCTAGGAATCAATCCCGTACAAATACATGCAGATTTCCCTTTTAAGCTGTGGTTGTTCCTGAAAAAATTGTCCGGTGAAGAATGTTCTCCCATGGTGTCTAGGCAGATCCAGCCAACAGAGCTCTCCCACTGACTTCCATCACTGAGTTTTACTGACGGGGACAAATCCATCACTCAAATCCATGGGGTTGTGCTTTCAATCATTGTCTCGGGTCACTGTCTGTGAGAAGCGGGTTCTCCCTGTGTATGTGTGGGTTTCCTCCAGGTGTTCCCGCTCTCCTGCTGCAGTCCAGTATTAAAAGTTGGTAGGTGTATTGGCTGTGCAAAATGTGGCTACAGGTTTGTGTGTGTGTAACTATCTAAATCTATAAGTGTGGAAGTAACGGAGTGTGTGTAATTGTCCACAGGTGTGAGTGTGACTGGATGAGTTTGTGTGTGTGTGTGTCCACAGGGGTGTGTGTGTGTGATTTTCCACAGGTGTGTGTGTGATTTTCCACAGGTGTGTGTGTGATTGTCCACAGGTGTGTGTGTGTGTAATTGTCTTAATCTATGAGTGTGGGAGTAACTCAGTGTGTATAATTATCCACAGCTGAGTGTGTGTGATTGTCCACATGTGTGAGTGTGACTGGATGAGTGTGTATAATTGTCCACAGGTGTGACTGTGTGTGTGTGTGTGTGTGTGTGTGTGTGTGTGTGTGTGTGTGTAGTTGTCCAAATCTATGAGTGTGGGAGTAATTCAGTGTGTGTAACTATCCACAGGTGAGTGTGTGTGAATGTCCACAGGTGTGTGTGTGTGTCCACAGGTGTGTGTGTGTGTGTGTGTGTGTGTGTGTGTGCAATTGTCCAAATCTATGAGTGTGGGCGTAATTCAGTGTGTGTAACTATCCACAGGTGAGTGTGTGTGAATGTCCACAGGGGTGTGTGTGTGTGTGTGTGTGTGTGTGTGTGTGTGTGTGTAATTGTCCAAATCTATAAGCGTGGGTGTAACTGAGTGTGTGTAATTGTCCACAGGTGTGAGTGTGACTGGGTGTGTGTGTGTGTGTGTGTGATTGTCCCAACCCGGTATCACGCTGTAAGTGTGTAATGCATACGTTGGTCCACTTGGGGCAACGTGACAATGTCACATTCTTGTGCCTCTCAAATGTGAAATACATACGTTGTTACAAACCTTGTAGAAACGAGCAAATACCCGTATGTTGACGACGGTGAACTTGGTGACGCCCACTTCGCCTGTGACTACTGATCCAAAATTCGACTCATTTTAATTGAACGAATCGATTCGTTAAAAGATTGGAACGCTGCATCACATGGTGACGCTGACTCGTTTGTTACCTGATATCATCGAACCCCACGTCTGTTTTGCTCAGGTAAGCTACTTAAACTTTGTTTGTTTGTTTTTTTTACATAAAATACAGCATGTTATCCGTGTTTATGTTTAATATGTGCTGTTCTCATTTGGTTTTTTAACTGTATTCAGTTGAAACGCCGAAGGACGCCCTCATAAAAAAAAGTACTTCAACTAGCAATGTTAACCAGCTTAGCATGTTTGCTAACATGTATTCTCTTCACCGTAACGTTTATCTCTTAGCATTACAGACTTTTTAAATATGTTTTTATGTTCTATTATGCTCCGTGTTGCTTTGTGTCATTCTAATTAGAATGTAGTTAACAATCAAGCATATTTATTTACATTGCACGTTCCAAACACAGGCAATTCAAATACTTAACAAACAATATTTGAAAACAGCACAAGGATGAAATTGATTAAACGATATGCACACACACACACACACACACATATATATATACATATATATTAAAACGGAGACGTAAGAAATTTAATGCAAATAAAAAGTTAAAATAAATAAACAAACATAAGCCTAAGCGAGAATAGTTGTGATAAACAACAATAAGAAACAATAATCTATTTAAAAGCACAGGGGTGTTTTTGCTCTGGAATTTAGAAATGATATGGCAGTTGTTTCCTTCAATGAATAGCCAAAATCTGACTGTAAATAAAATTATACATTTTAAAGTGATTAAAGTGATATTGACAGTTACATATATGCATTTATCTGATGCTTACAGGCAGTTTGGTATCCCTCTTCATCACAGGACATCAGGTAAAAAAAATGTAAATATTCATATTTGAGATTTCACATTCATAAAATGTTGTTAATCCTAGTGCATTTCAGATATAAATACAAATATGAGCAAGAGACAAAATGCCTAGCATGCATGTATTGAGTGGTTACAAATTAGAAAAACATATAGGAGGGCATTTCTTTAGTTGTTTTGGATATTTATTTCATAGAAATAATGTACTATTTCTACCCCTGATGTTGAAGAGCTGTCAGCCTGCAGTCTGGTTAAAACACACCTAGGTCCATGTATCCAGAACAAAAAAGAGAAAAATACTACCTCACAACATGAGTTGTCACAGTCAAAGTGTTTTTGCTCCATCCAAATTACAGAGGAAACATCTGTTGGTGACTTGCCAGCAAGATCAAGCTTATATCAATCATTTTTGGTGTTTATTCCTTATTGTGTTTTAAAATTGCTAAATTGGATGAACAAAATTTGAGCAAATTTGTCAAGAATATTACAGGTTCTTTAATGAACTACACTGATTTGTGTTTTAAGTACATTTACTGAAATTTGACTGGACATTCTCCTCACCTTCAATTTGTATTCAAAGCTTTTAGACATTTTATGTTCAAAGACAAAGATGAGAAATTATACATACAAACACCAAATTACAAATTACAAAAATAATTCTATTTGAAAGCTTGACTCTTTTTTCAAGAACATCCAACCAAGCATCTAATTTATCAGATTAACTGAGGCTTGTAGGATGTACTAAGCTTATAAAATGGTGTAGTGTGTTTGGATTACCTTAATGGTGTTGCATCTGACTTGCTTCACAGGGTAAAATCCTTGATTTCCTGTTACAGTGTGTGGACATTCTAAATAGAAAAAAAAAAAATTATTAAAAAAAGAGAAAATAAATTTTAACAAAATGTGTTATCACACAGTAATGTTTGATTGTTATTTGGCATCAATTTCAAAAGCTGTGTTGTCAGAAAATATTCTTATTGTCTATAGTTTTAATGTATTAAATATCTTATTTAAATTTGCAAATGTTAAATTTACATTAAGTTTATTTTATTACAATTCATTTAAAGGGAAATTATATTTTGGACTCGATTTCATGTTTTTATATGGACTGCCTAAATCAAGTAAATCACTATTTAAGTAGACATTTTACTAGATAGGTTCTTACTTGTACTTAAGTAATAATCCTAGTGGCTAATTTTACTTCTACTCGAGTAATTATTATTTCAAAGTACCAGTACACTTTCTTGAGTACAGGGTTTGGTGACTCAGCCCATCTCTAGATATTACAACTGTACAAACAGTGTTGAGCTTAATTTATCTAGATAATTGATACATTTTTCATTGTGACTATACCCCTCTGATTTGACCATGCACAAATGTCTTTAAGTAATGCCTTGCTATTCTTCATGACCAACCTTTCTTTTTGGGTGCCCGTTTCTGCTTTTTTGCTGCAACATGACCAGGGTCTTCCACATTGTCTAGAGACAGGGGACAAAATACAACAAGAATTAAGTTAATACTGTGAGCAATTAATATATTATTAACAATTAAATGATAATTTAAATCTAATTCTTGACAAATGGAACTAACACAATCATTTTGAAATGATTGAGAGAGAAAGCCTTCTTTTGTTGGTACTAGAGGTGGGAATCACAAAGTATCTAAAAATACAATATTGTCATGATACATTGCTGACGATAACACTGATATCACAATGCTGCTATACAATTCTCTATTATACATGACCATGTCTTTGTAACTGAAGAAGACACAATATTCCTAAACTGGCAAACAGCAGGAACTATGTATTTATTAGTGTTATTTTCACAGAATTTGACACAACAGAAAATGCACAACAAAATGCATAGATTTCTAGCTTATGCCTCTAACACACAAACCGAAACTTGTCTAATTGTAAACATTCACCTGCTTGACTAAGTAAAAATATCAATATTTGGCACTACTGTGTCATGTAACCTATCAAAAAGCAATACGATTTATCACAATATCTATCATTTTTATTACTCTTAATTGTCTTATTGCAACAATTAAGCTCACAAATAGCCAAAAATCATCTTAATAACATTTTCCATATCATATTTGTGAGGTATGTAACGTAAATCCAAAATAACCCACTTAGTTGAATATGTTTACAACGCATTATTGTGGTTACATAGATGGAAACTTGAAGATGCTTAAATAATGTTAGGCTGCAACACCAATAAGGAAATGATTGTGGTCTTGTCCATTTTAATAAGCTAAGTAAAGCTCTGTCAGCCTTTAACTTTATGTATGAAGTTAGGTGCTTGATCCAATATCATTATAAGTGCTGTGAAAATTTAGTGTGGTTATTATTTATGTATAGTCATTACATAATGGTATATATTAACATTTGAATGTTATCCTCTTTCTAGTCAATACGAAAACATAGTGTTTCCTGCATTTTTCTCATATCTACATCACAGACAATCGAGCTTTTCAAAAACACTAAAGTCATATCATGAAGCTGCACATGTCTATTTATAGTAGATTGTCAAATTGAGTCCTATTCCCCATAGTGATGTACAGTACATAGATAAGACACCTAAGAGTCCTACACATACTGAACTAAATATCAGACATGGAATTATGCAAAAATACACCAATACGTTTACATAGTTTAGAATGGACTTTTGGAATGTACAGATTTACATTTCAACACACCCAGCAAAACCCAATTGAAAATACCTGATAAAACTGTTTGTTTTGCATCATAACAATGTTGAGAATTGGTTGAAAATGAAAGGTTAAAAGAAATCTTTCTCAGTTTGCTTAACAAAAACATTACAACCTCCGGGAAGCCGTGCCTGTTTAATAGCAGGGAGATTGAGTTGAGTTAAAAAATATTCAGAAAGACTAATCTGAGTTTGTACACAGCATTTTCATCAGTCTTATTTTCCTGCCTATATTAGGGGTATATGTATTCAAAAACGGACCAGATTATACTAAATACATTCCAATTTTCAACCACTATTTCTGAACTAAATAAAGACCATGACTGACTGACTGACCAGTTTTAGCCCAAAAAAAAAAAACAGTCCTAATGACGTATGGTGTTTGTATGTATAATTTCTCATCTTTGTCTTTGAACATAAAATGTCTAAAAGCTTTGAATACAAATTGAAGGTGAGGAGAATGTCCAGTCAAATTTCAGTAAATGTACTTAAAACACAAATCAGTGTAGTTCATTAAAGAACCTGTAATATTCTTGACAAATTTGCTCAAATTTTGTTCATCCAATTTAGCAATTTTAAAACACAATAAGGAATAAACACCAAAAATGATTGATATAAGCTTGATCTTGCTGGCAAGTCACCAACAGATGTTTCCTCTGTAATTTGGATGGAGCAAAAACACTTTGACTGTGACAACTCATGTTGTGAGGTAGTATTTTTCTCTTTTTTGTTCTGGATACATGGACCTAGGTGTGTTTTAACCAGACTGCAGGCTGACAGCTCTTCAACATCAGGGGTAGAAATAGTACATTATTTCTATGAAATAAATATCCAAAACAACTAAAGAAATGCCCTCCTATATGTTTTTCTAATTTGTAACCACTCAATACATGCATGCTAGGCATTTTGTCTCTTGCTCATATTTGTATTTATATCTGAAATGCACTAGGATTAACAACATTTTATGAATGTGAAATCTCAAATATGAATATTTACATTTTTTTTACCTGATGTCCTGCGATGAAGAGGGATACCAAACTGCCTGTAAGCATCAGATAAATGCATATATGTAACTGTCAATATCACTTTAATCACTTTAAAATGTATAATTTTATTTACAGTCAGATTTTGGCTATTCATTGAAGGAAACAACTGCCATATCATTTCTAAATTCCAGAGCAAAAACACCCCTGTGCGTGATACCGGGTTGGATTGTCCACAGGTGTGAATGACTGAGTGAGTGTGTGATGTCTTGTCCTGGGTGTGTTCCTTTACTTGTGTCCAATAATATCAGGAAGGTTTCAGACCCACCTCGGCATTGAACAGGATGATGATGTTACAGAGAATGAATGAATGAATGAATGGTAGAGTAGCTACAGAGATAACAATCATTTCTATTAGACGTGTCTTGCTGTAGTCCTCTCTGTGCTACTGACACCAGCTTCTTGCTTCTTTTTTCTAGTGCTGTCAATTTCCCATAGTGCACCAGAAGGCTTCACCTTGACACCGTGCGGAATGACACTCGACGGCAGGCGCTAAGCGTTGAGGTTCAGCATCGTTAAACCGGAGGCCCTTCACCGCATCTCTCACCACGCCAGGGCCTCGGCTCCATCTCATCTCTTCCTCCTCGATGCATGTGATTTACTGCCGTTTACAGGATCAAATAAAACCCACCCACAAACAATCTTCCCCCGGATTCCACACAAACTTTAATCCACATATTATGCCTTGGGTGGGATGTCGCTTACTTGTTTTCATCGTCCAAATGGTGCCCCCGAGTTCAAAGAGTATGACGGCAAGCCATCATTCTCCAGGTCCACCTTCGTAACGAGACACTCCAGCGTCCAAAGGAGGGGAAAAACTAGTGAGGCGCCATCATGCAAATTGAATTCCGTAGAGGAGGTGGGATGTGGGCGGGTGGGCAAATCAAACCCACTTTAATGAGGACTTTTACAGTGACCCGCCAGATCAAAGGAGACACCCATCAAGCCCCAGGGCGAAGGGGAGGGGGGGGGGGGGGGGGGCTCTATCACCTAGCCGTCTGACTCAATGGACCTCTGACACCAGTCAGAGTTTACTATCTTCACCCTCCTTCCTCAGTGCCATGCTCTAACCTCCCTGATGCAGCTGCTGACAGCTGGACACGGACGATTCCTCTGACCTCCACCTGCCAGGGGTCAGTGTAGCTTTACACTTTTTGCCGTTAAATGAATCCTCCACCGTTTTTCAACATAAAACTATTGCATCGTTCTTGTAACATCAGTCACTGCAGCGTTTCTCCAAACAGAGAACTCTTGTAGTGGGCAATATTCATTCATCCCTTGTCTGTAAGCGCTTATACTGTTCAGGGTCGTGGTGGGTCCGGAGCCTCCCCGGAATCAAGGCAGGAACACAACCTGAAGGGGGCGCCAGTCCTTCAGAGTGACACCCACACACCTATTGACACTTTTTTTGAGTCGCCAATCTACCCACCAATGTGCTTTTGGACTGTGGGAGGAAACCGTAGCACCCGGAGGAAACCCACGCACCACCGTGCCACTCTAGTGGGTAACATAGACACTCCATTTGGGTTCTCATTGTTCATAAGCTCAGCAGGATGCTCAGAACTCGGCAACACCTGTATCACCAGCTGTAAACAGTGGAGAATGTCACTTTCCTGTTTTGTCAGGGCACCAGCCACCGCAACACTGCAGCCAAGGCCCCACCGCACCCCTGCGGATGACGTAGCCTTGGTTCCCACGAATACTGGTGGAAACCCAGGGGGCTGGTTCACTGCAGAACACCAAGTTGCCAGAAATCCACGAACCTGGTCCAAGGATCATTTGGTGGAAAAGGTTTAGCGATAATGAATATTACAAATAACTGTTGTGCTGCTTTTACTGTCATAGCGTTGCTGTTCAAAAGCAAAAAAAACGTGTCTCCAAAACCTTCCTAAATTTGAATGGAAGTCAGTGTAAAAAGTCATTTTTCAGCATTTCAGAATGATGTAGTAAACTATAAATCCACAAAAATGGAGATAAATGTTTTGCTTTGGACTCTCCACAACTTCAGGGAACAAAGTTCCACTGTTCCACCGTGCAGTGAAGATGCTTTACTCAGGAATTTTTGCACGTGGCAATCATCCATATGTTCCAGATGCAGGGAGAAGAGATTAAGCTGATGAGAGCCGGAATATTCCTTATACACCGCTCATGAAACGGAACCTCCACTGTTCCTGATGGTCTCAAATTACTCAGACTTAGTGGCCCAAGACTTTGGGAAGAAGCCTTGATTACATGCTTACCACAAGACTAATGGGTAATCTCCGCGAGAATGGATAATAAAATGTGATCCAGTGGTGCTTTGTGTGTTAAGGGAAGTCATGGTAAAGTGGAGGTATGTGCATGGCCGTCTGGCGAGAGTGATGTTTAATGTGCGGCTGAAATGATTTGGAGATAGCGCCGAGAGCTCAAGGACGCATAAAACAATCCCCCCGCCGTCAGTCCCCCTCATCGCACAAGGTCATAAAAGTTCATAAAAGCCGCACAGCTTTTGACATCAGAGCGCCGCTTGAAATATCACGACTGGAGCCTCGATGGAAGTCTTTATTAAATCGCATTAGGTCCCAACAGTCGCCGACAGGTCACAGCGCTTCTGTACTTAAACCACAGCCTCCCCACTTCTATTTCCCCCATCTCATTTAAAACCAAATCAGCCGTCTCTGAGAATGCAAATCACACCCCCGAAGACACTGATATAAAGGACGTTTTACTAGCGCTCAGCTAGTGTCACTGACACCTCCCCTGAGACGGCATGTTTACGTTTTTAATAGACTGGAGACTGCGACCCAAACTGATGAGCTCTTGCAGATGATCAGACACATCATATTTAATATCTAGTGTCTAATATCTAGCATGGAACAGATGTTTCTGGTTCTACGTCCCACATTTGAAGCTCTCGTACAACAAAAATGACCTCCATGTTTGTACACGCCTCCATTTTATCAGCTCCACTGACCATACAGATGCACATTCTTGTTCGGCTGCAGACCATTTGTTGCTCTGCATACTGAGGAAGCCCACTTTTACCCTGTTTGTTTATGATACAGGATGCTTCAGTGATGCTGTTAGTGTGTTGTGGTGGTTAGCGTGGATCAGACACAGCAGTGCGGCTGGAGATTTTAAACACTGTGTCCATCCACTATATTAGACACACCTTGTGCTCCTTTACGGTGCAGGGAGCTGATGGAATGCGTAAAAAATGTAAAAGCAATGCGGTGGCTTTAATATTTTGGCTGATTGGTGTTTGTATTGTTTCTCCATGGTTAGCCTTTATCGGTAGATTATTATTAATTCCTGTTCCTTTGTCTTTGGACAGCGGCAGTTCTCTTGGAAACTAACTTCATTCTGCATTTTCTGCGCTCCGGGATCCAGTCTCTGGAATCACAGCTCCATGGTTTCTCACTGTAAGTGGTATGTTGAAGAAAGCATTTAAAGGCTGCACTGCACCTCTAAACCCCACTGGGACACACAGCACCCCCCCTCTCCCACTGGCCCCTTAAGGCCCCCCACTGGGCAAGTGCCATGCTCAGCTGTGGCCTTTCCTTCCCATCGCCGGAGGAAATGTCTAGGCGCATGTAAAGGTCAATGATATCGTGTTTAATAAGAAACATGCATCCAGCAGCACTCAGGGCATCTGCAGGTGTTGCCAAAGCCTCTTGTTGTTCACACTGTATCATAACGGGGGTCTTCAGGGGCTCTAAGAATGTCACAATGTACACATGTACATAAGCAGCTGTAAGAAAATGTACTGCAGTGTTGGTAGGGATGTTTACAGAGTGTTTTCACAGTCTACGATATTTGGATTTCATTGTATGGTGGTAGATATCTGACAAGTGTTGCACCGAGTAAACAAATAACGAAGAAGAACACAAATTCAACAGAACCCTCTACCCACAATCCACCTTGGTGTTATAATTACCTTAACTCTTCAGATCTATAATCCATTTTAGGTATGGAAGATATGGGCAGCCATTTTCTCACATGGTATAGGGTGTGCGCAAAAAATAAATAAAAAAATAAATAAAAAAGACCGTTCAGTGACATTGTCACCATGTTAGAGTGGGTCAGCCTCGTCCATATGGGCACTGCGATACAAGCTTAATAGTTACAGATGAAATACACGCTGTTACTGCACTGATAGACATCTGGGGCACTGAGCTGTCCCTCAGAATCTCATTAGCCAATGCGAAAGCACCTTTGCAAAAACTGCCCATGTGAGAGTTTTGTGTCAGAATTGCAGACTAAATGTCAGGCAGCGCAAACGAGAGAGTTGGCAGCACAACAGCAAAACTGACAGCGAGTGACGGTCTGATTGGTAAAAACAAAGCCAAGAACTGCAAGCAAAATGACATTTATCAAATTAGTAAAAAAATAAAACATAATAAATAAATATTTCACACGATTACAGAAATCATTTGTACGTTCTAAGGTTTGTTTTAGAGGTGACGTTATTTGCTTCAGTACGTTTTATTCTGTCTGAAATGTTTACATTTGGTGGATATTTAAGATGATTTGTTTACACCAGTGTGAAATAACCAGATTTATCCTTAACTCTAAACTTAACCCTTACCCTACCTCCAGCCAAAAGTCTACCTCTTTGCTCCAAAAGGCCAGAAGCAGCAGGAATGTCTCCTGTGGAACTTTCCTTCAACCGTTTACAGCAGCATTTCTGTAATTCTTCTTAGGGCAAATAACAGAGCGTTTGTGTTGATTTAGTAAAACAGCACCACCCATGGACAGGAGATCACTTACTTACTGAGATAAACATCAAATAGTAATGAATCATGACCAATCGTTTGATCATAAATAAGTTTGATAACGGCAAACAAGAAGAATGTATTCATCATTGCATTCTATATACGTTTCCTCATGAATAAAGCAATGCAAAAGCATGTGCATCAGTTTGTTCTGATCATTCATTCATTCATTAACTGTAACCCTTATCCAGTTCAGGGTCGCGGTGGGTCCAGAGCCTACCTGGAATCACTGGGCACAAGGCGGGAATACACTCTGGAGAGGGCGCCAGTCCTTCACAGGGCAACACACACACACACTCACACCTGGTTTGATTTTTGGACCGTGGGAGGAAACCCACGCAGACACAGGGAGAACACACCACACTCCTCACAGACAGTCACCCGGAGGTAACCCACGCAGACACAGGGAGAACACACCACACTCCTCACAGACAGTCACCCGGAGGAAATCCACGCAGACACAGGGAGAACACACCACACTCCTCACAGACAGTCACCCGGAGGAAACCCACGCAGACACAGGGAGAACACACCACACTCCTCACAGACAGTCACCCGAAGGAAACCCACGCAGACACAGGGAGAACACACCACACTCCTCACAGACAGTCACCCGGAGGAAACCCACGCAGACACAGGGAGAACACACCACACTCCTCACAGACAGTCACCCGAAGGAAACCCACGCAGACACAGGGAGAACACACCACACTCCTTACAAACAGTCACCCAGAGGAAACCCACGCAGACACAGGGAGAACACACCACACTACTCACAGACAGTCACCCGGAGGAAACCCACGCAGACACAGGGAGAACACACCACACTCCTCACAAACAGTCACCCAGAGGAAACCCACACAGACACAGGGAGAACACACCACACTCCTCACAAACAGTCACCCAGAGGAAACCCACACAGACACAGGGAGAACACACCACACTCCTCACAGACAGTCACCCGAAGGAAACCCACGCAGACACAGGGAGAACACACCACACTCCTCACGGACAGTCACCCAGAGGAAACCCACACAGACACAGGGAGAACACACTACACTCCTCACAGACAGTCACCCAGAGTGGGACTCAAACCCACAACCTCCAGGCCCCTGGAGATGTGTGACTGGACACGACCTGCTCCGCCACAATGCTGCTCAATAATACTCCATTTTTAAGGATTTTTTTGTTTTCTTTTGTTTCTTTTTCTTAAGAATAAACCATTGTCATTTTAATACTCTGTCCTGTGTTCACTGATTAAAGACTAGAGGATGGTAAACACAAAGATGCACATACACTACTAACAGAGAGGTTAAAGACTCTAGCAGCACTGCTGTGTCTGATCCAGTCATATCAGCACAAATCACACTAATACACCACCACCACCACGTTAGCATCACTAAACATTCTGGTGGTCCTCTGAGTCCTGATCATAGACAAAGGGGGATAAAGGGGGCTTCCTCAGTATGCAGAGCAATAAATGGCCTACAGTCTGTAAATGCAGAGGTAGAAAGTGCATCTTCGGGCGCAAAGAAACCACTCAATTCGCATGTGCTAGGAATTCATTGTTAAAACCTGTCCATATCATTCATCCATAAAAATGAGATGACCATTTATAGATCATCTCTCAGAGGGACTGTGCTTGAGGAGGCCGGTCTAAATCAACACGCCGTCTTTACCGTTATTCTTCTCCGCAGCAGAGTGGACGGCCTGAATGATTTAAAAGAAAAAGGGGGACATCGCAGCGGCGCTCTGACCACAGCCAATTCCCTGCAGAGGCTCGGTCCATCTGATGGGAACACCTCCCTCCATTTTTAGAGCCACTGGACATCAGACGCCTCATTGTGGGCTTGTCACTTCAGTCCGAGTCTCTGGGGAGGTGAAGCTGCGGAGGATAATCAGAGATGGTCAGCATGGACACGCTCGCTTTCTTTGTGGCTTTTCTGATGCTTTGTGCTGCAGCGCTGACCACAGACCCAACCCCAGAGTCCCCCCTCTGTCACACCACCCACAAACAACCCCCCCCCCCATACACACACGCACACACACACACACCAGACGCCAGCTCCCATTCACTGCAAAACATCATCGATCAATCAGAGCTGAGCACAAGACGTCAATCACACAGGAGGACAAATTCATGCCTGGACTAGAGAGAAAACAGACTGGACACTGACGACTTAGAGCACTTTATCTGACCACACACACACACACACACATACACAGAGAGAGAGAGAGAAAAAAAGCAATATATATATATATATATACACATATTTTAAGATCAAAGCCCCTGTCCCCCAGCATTGGTCTGTGGAGCAGCATGGCTGAATGCAATCAAATCCAACCCAAAATGTTCCAATGTCTATTGTAAAGCCTTCAGGTTAGAGACTGTAACAACAACAAAACTCAACTCAACTACTAATAATTACCTATTAATGCCCTTCATTTCAGAGGTTTGTCAGGGGGTGTGTCCACTCACTTTTGACCACATAGTGTAGTTAGATAAAGGCACAGAGTGGGATTACGTCCTTCTTTACTGCACTGTCACCTACTTTCTGCCTTTATTTGAAGGCCACTGCGAGGGAGAGGATATATTGCTTGACCCAGTCTGCTCTCGAAGAAACTGTTCATGGAGAAAATCTTTACTGATGGTTATATTTGTGTCAGTGGCCTCTTTCTTTTTTTCTTCTCTCTCTCTCTCCCAATCCCTCTGTGCTCTGTGGGGTTTCTCCGCCTTCACCGTCCCAGCCACATTATAACATCGTCCAAAAGTGTCCATGCTCCATGCTCCAGGGTGATGCTGCTGTTTGCATTATTTATCAAAGCAGTGCAGCTGCCCGTGAGAGAACACAGAGACCACCTTAATATCTCTGTTGTTTCTATTCAATATCTATGTTGTTCCACCTTAATTTATCTGTAGTGTCTTCTTAATGGCTCTGTAGTTCTTCCTTAATATTTCTTCAGTTCCACATTAAAACCTCAGTAGTTCCTCCTTAACATATCTATAGTTCCTCTATAATACATCTGTAGTTCTTCTTTAATATTTCTGCAGTTCCACCTTAAAACCTCAGTAGTTCCTCTATAATACATCTGTAGTTCTTCTTTAATATTTCTGCAGTTCCACCTTAAAACCTCAGTAGTTCCTCCTTAACATATCTATAGTTCCTCTATAATACATCTGTAGTTCTTCTTTAATATTTCTGCAGTTCCACCTTAAAACCTCAGTAGTTCCTCCTTAACATATCTATAGTTCCTCTATAATACATCTGTAGTTCTTCTTTAATATTTCTGCAGTTCCACCTTAAAACCTCAGTAGTTCCTCCTTTACATATCTATAGTTCCTCTATAATACATCTGTAGTTCTTCTTTAATATTTCTGCAGTTCCACCTTAAAACCTCAGTAGTTCCTCCTTAACATATCTATAGATCCTCTATAATACATCTGTAGTTCTTCTTTAATATTTCTGCAGTTCCACCTTAAAACCTCAATAGTAAGTTAACATCTCTGTAATGCCCCCCTAATCGCTCTGTAAATCCTCCTTAATACTTATGTATCATCTCCTTTATATTTATTTATTAATATCTTATGACTATTTAAATTTTGTTCTCTTTATTTCTATAGATTATTTTTTTAAATCTCTGTATCTCCTCAATTTCTCAATTTTTCTTCCATATCTCTGTAGTATCTCCATTATTTCTCCTTGCAGCTCAGATGTTCCTCCTGAGAAAAGGACCCCAGGAGACTCACCTGTGTCTCCCTTTTATGTTTGAGTGTATCTCAGTGATGTCTCGTGCTACAGCTGAACTCAAGACAGAAATCTTCATATTATCTCAGCCATTTCTCATTCAAGTCTCAAATCAAGAATCTTCTCAGCTCTGAAGTCGGGAATAACAGTTGTCCTTTTGAATCTGGGACAGAAGTCTCACGTCCCCCTTTTTATCTGATGCCATTTCTCATACAGAGTTACATGAGATGTCTCCTGATCCACAAATGAGCAACCTCTGAGCAGTAAAACATGTTCCAGCTACACCCAGCCTCAGAGCCTACTAATCCTCCAGAGCAGTAAATCATTTTAATTTCTTAATTCGTCCTCCCCCCGCTCCTGGCAGGCTCTCCGGGGAGATGGGGAATCAGCCCTGGAGCGCGTTCTTATGAAGGGGAGGGGGGGAGGGTGGTCCCAGAGGAGCCGCTTATAATGCGCTCCAGGATTGCACAAGGAACATGACATATGTAACAAATTAAGTCTCCATACACACTGCCCCGCCGAGCGGAATACCAATGAGCTCCAGTGGGCTTCTCGCCGGACCAGCCCACTCAGCATCAGCACCACCCTTAAGTGGATTAATTGACGGTTTGCGAGAAGGCTAATAATCAACACCAACAGCACTGCAGAGGGACTCCCCGCTCCAACATTAACGGGAATAAATAAACAAAACCGTGGGCAGCAACTTGGAGAAGATTCGGTCAGAAGGTGTCCGTAGGAAAGGCTTTGATCTGCACAGGAAGGGTACGTTCTAACACAAGGTTGGAATTAGGACCAGGTTTAGGGTTAGGATGGAGGTTAATAGACGTATACTTGAACGCCAGTAACAGGTCTAACATGAGTGACTCCAATACAGCCTAAGGTCACTACGGTCAATGCCATGTGTTGGCTAGTGGGGTGGGGGGTGGTGGTGTAAATCCCACAGCACACAGCTACTGAGTAATGGAATTGAATTCTGTGGAGTGATGAAGCACTAGACCAATCCCTGGGTTGAGTTGGAGTACCGGAATCAATCATCCAACATCATAACCCATCCCAGCTAATGTTTTCATGCTTGAATACCATCATGTCCTCAAAGAAATGTACTGACAGTTAGTCTAAAGCCACATCATCACTGTCCAGAAATATACAAAACAAACAAAAAAGAAGGTATCTCCATTTTTGTGGATTATTTTTTTTTAGTTTACTCCATCGTTTGATCACAGCAGCTGACCGTCACACAACTTGATGATGAATGAACCAATAAAACTCCAAAATTAATTGGAATAAAATATTTTATATATCAAATATTTAATTGATTTTCCCTATGTATTCACTATTTTGCAGATACACATTTTCCTTTAGAAAAGTGATGATATACTTGCCCTGGGTTTCAGAGGAACTGCCTGTTTAGCAGATGTTCACAGATGATGGCTATAAAGAGCAAGGGATTTGTTTAAGAACACAGCATATCATGCTATAAATTGTTGCAGATTCCGTTAAATCCACAAAAAAATGTTCTGACAATTCAACTAAAGCCATTCCAGAAGTGTGGAGGCTGTTACTGACGCAAAGGTTGGACTAAATACTAAAATAAAATACTATATTAATCCCCTTGGGTTCAGGCATTTAGCCATGTAGATAGCATTTTCTTCATGAACATAATATATAATGATATAAATATCAATGTATCATTTAAGTCTAAAACCATTGCAGAGGGGTTGAAGCTGTTACTATAGCAACTGTAGGCAAACTACCTATTGATACAGTTGACTGTAGAAATGAAATGAAGACAATATAAGGTATGAGGTTTTTTTTTTGATTGCATTGAATCATGGTATAAATGCTGATGGTGAGTTCAGGGGTGGCAAACCTGGTTGTTCAGGCCCCATCCAATCAGAATTAGAATTAGAATCACTTGTTTAGCTACGGTTCTTGCACGCAATTCTTAGCATTTAACCCAATCCGTGCAGTGAAACACAGATTTACACACACACTACTGAACACCAGGGGGCAGTGAGCACAAATGCCGAGAGCGGTGGGCAGTTGGGGGTTAGGTGCCTGGCTCAAGGGCACTTCAGTTAGGACCTACCAGCTCTGGGGATCAAACCAGCAACCTTCCAGTTACAAGCCCAGTTCCCTAACGACCAGGTCATGGCTGACCCCAGTGCAGTATATATTTCAATATATTTGCAAACATATCCAGATATTTCCTGGAGGTTTCTGTGGTTTAGATCACTGAAAACAGAGGATCCATTGTCTGAATTTGTAGGTAATTGTGACATCACAGAGCATGTCTCTGGCTGAAATTCAAATCTGGCTCCTCCTTCCTTATATAGTGAATTATATAATCATAAAACTACAATGTACACATGCAGATAGCACTAGATTTCAGATTCCTGTGTATGAATAAATATGTAATAATGCTGTATTAGAAAGATATACTGCATGGTTACGATCTACAATCAGTAAGTTGATGTTGTGTACTACATAGGGGTGATAGAATGATTTGGGATTAAACACCTTGTGGTGTTTTGATGTCCCTCTTTAAGAGAGCCCTTACTAGACTAACATGCTAATGCTACCATTTTAAAAAATATCTAGATAAGTGTGAAGGGGAACTCAGATTTATATTTGCTAGAAAATAGATGCATCCTGGATAACCATAATCAGGCAGGAAATCTTTCGGCTCTAATCTGGGGCTCAGATTGCTAGCGTCTCATCTTCATTTGGGGGTTAATTCGTCTCTTTCATTCCCAAGGTGCAGCTCATGATAAGGAAATAATCAAAAGGGGAAAGCTGCACCTTTGATTACACAGTGTCAACTGCTGAAATGTAAATATGTCAGCCTTATGAAGACGTACTGATGCTGTAACAAAGCTCTATTCATAATGTTTATTTGCCCCACAAATTTTGACAAGTGCCATGATAGACTGCGAGGCAAAAGGGAGGTGTCTTTGGATTGGAGGATTCTGAGGCTCATCCGTTTTTGCAGATGCAAAAGGAAGGCAGCGCGTGGCTCAGTGTGTGCTGTTGTGTTTTGAAAATGCAGGATTTGTTGTTGTAATCTCTTCAAGGTGAAATTGGCCTCACGGTAAATAGTCCTGCAGCGGTCACGTCCTACAAGATCGCCTTGGTCTTTATATACAGCCCACACCATATTGGGCATTATTAGTTTCTTCAACTACCATTTGGTCTCCATGACTTTCCTGGTTAATGGCGGTGTATATAGTCCGCAATAAAGCAGCTGGAAGTTTATGCTTCCTGCCTGGAAGTTAATGCCATTCTGAAAATGAATCCAGCTCCTGGGCGAACTCTGCAGCTCAAATCTGGTCTTTCTGGGAGCAACGGCTCTTTGCAGTTTTACTGCTTTCCAGCACACCTGAGCCACCACGCTGGGGAATGTGATAATGAGCTGGAGTTAAGGAACAAACCCAGTATGGTCCATTGAGTTCGGCAGTGCCGCTAGTTGTCGGCTCCAAAAAGCTTTGGATGGGTTTGACCTCGTTGAAGACATTTTGTATGTGCAAAATATCTCCAAAGCTTCACACTGGAGGCTCCTGAGACCTGAAGGTGTAGTCAGCCTTCCCACAACTTCCACAACTACTGTCTAGATTCGTGATTACCTTCAGGACTCCCAACCTTTGACGTCTGTACAGTGGATCCTCCAGATCTTTCCTGACGTTGCCATCAGTCACTGTGGGAATTGGAATACCAGGGCTTTTGTTGCTCTAATCGGATGCAGCCCAGGAGAGGACAGATCTTCTTTTCAGCCTTGGTTGTTCTCTCTCTTTTTCATTTTTTTTACCCCCTCTTGCTCTTATAGTGTCTACTTTCAGATCTTGTTTCCTTTCTGCCGTTCTTTGTTCTCTTTTTCTTTTGAGTCTTGGCTCCTCTCAGGGTTTTCTTTCTCTAATGTCGTTAGACACTTCTGTTTTAGGGAGTGTGTTTATTATGGAATTAGACCTACGTCCTGCTTTGAGAAAATGTCCTTTATTAAAAGTCCTTTATTTAAATAAGACACATCATTAGCTCTGGGAGGAAGCTGTTTAAGTATTCCACTATTAATTTAATCATTACCATGTAGGAAAAGTTCATATGCAAATGTGTTGCAGCTATTGACAAGCCGTGTCTATTTGAACAGTTATAACCATGTTATAACATCTCCATGTGAGTCTAGAACAATACAAGGCAGCACTGGAGTCCTAGACAATCAGACAACCTCAGACAAACGAACGTAAAGCTTCTGAGAACTAGTGGGACACCTTTTATACAAACAAGGAAGGATGCATCTACTTCCTCAACTCATTAACTCAAGTCCAATTAAGTTCACTCGGTTCGAACATCCTCGCACCTCTTCTGCTCGCAGAGACGCTAAGATGAAAACAACAGGCTAAAATGCTAATCAGGCTAATTAGCTTTTAACGAGCAGGGGTTGAGGCACTGGGTATGCCAAGCATGAGGACAAGAACAAGAGCCTCGCACTCTCGTCTCACCCAGAGAGAAAGAGTCAGAGAGAGAGAGAAAGCAAAGCTAGAAAAGAAAAGAGTAGAGCTGACACCTCGCCATCGCACCA
The DNA here is from genome assembly GCF_029633855.1 of Hoplias malabaricus. Classification (NCBI taxonomy): domain Eukaryota; kingdom Metazoa; phylum Chordata; class Actinopteri; order Characiformes; family Erythrinidae; genus Hoplias; species Hoplias malabaricus. The sequence goes on from NC_089820.1 coordinate 63,115,134, forward strand.
GGCCCAATCTCACCCCAGCCCCATACCCGGAAGGGATCTAATTAAGAGCCGTACCCCAGGGGACCTGCTGGGTGATGGAAGAGGGTGGAAAAGCACACAGCTTCAGACAGCACTTCCCCAGCAAGAACTTCCCCTGCCACTCAAAAAACACCTCCAGGATTCACTTCACACCGCTTTGTGGAAGATATTATCATCTGCTCTGTCTTTTCACACACTAAGACCTGAATTATAGCTCATTTTATCTTATTTTTTTGCAAAATCACAGGAAAATATGAGTGTGATCACTGTGCATCTTGTAATATCACAGCCTTGACACAGTGTAAACATTACACAGAGTCATTTCCTGCAAAGCACACTTGCTGAAAGGTTTGGGAAACACTCAATGATAAATCCCCAATCATTCATTCATGTAATTCTCATAACTGCTTCATCATGATCAGGGTCATGGTGGGTTCAGAGCCTACATGGAATCAGTGGGTGCTATGTAGGACCATATCCTTCACAGAGCAGTACACTCTCACTCATGCACACACTTATAGACCACACACCCACCAGCAAGGGGTTTTGGACTGTGAGAGGAAACCTGCGCACCTCTATGACACCTGGTAAACATACGCAAATCCTTTCACGGACAGTGACCAGAGGCGTAAATCACATATTAGTAGTGTTTTACTACAAAATAGTGTTTCCAAAATAACAAACTTCTGTATTCCATGAGTGTTGTTACCAATTTGTTACAGTGCTAAACCCCAGAGGCTGTGTGTTTACCATGAGTTAAACAACCAGCCTTGAATTACCCCTTAAACACAGTAAAAACTCTCAAAACACCAGCATTCCTGTCTCCTCAGGAGACCACACACACCCACAGGCATCTGTTGCAGTCAGGAGTTGGTATATAGCCACTTAGCACTGGAACACTGTCAGCCTTGAGGTTGTGGAATCATAAAGCGACAAAAAGGGATTGATCTCTACTAGCATCATTGAGTTAGCCCAAACAGACAGTGACCCAGCGGTTTGAGGAGTGTTTACAGATATATACCATAATGACAGACGCATAGGAGCAGAACCCATGTGCAAAGCATGTTTCCATAGATGTCCTTCAAGTCAATAATGGGAGTAGAATGGGTTAAAATTGGGTCCAATGTTGTCTGTACACTGAAAAAGCCAAAAAAAAAATCAACCCACTATAGGCCCATATAGGCACACCCCCATATATAGAGAGGTACTGGGCGCCTCATATTAACCCTATATATGCAGCCCATTAGGGTCCTGCTAATAGTCCATGTACCAATCCAGAATGGCCAACAAGATGCATTTATACTTTATACAGAGTATTTTACAAGACGCCAGACCGTCGACTAAAAGAATATTAAAGGACATTTGGGCAAAGGACAAAGGACTTTGGACAAAGAGAGTCTTCACACACATCCAGGCACTGACCACTAATACACACACACACACGTCCTCAAGTCCTGTGAAACAACATGTTCAGTGGCATAATCGAGTGAAATTTGGTATGTGTGTGTGCTCCTGTTCTCAGAGGAAGCCTGCGTCCGCTGCTGCTGAGCCCAACGAGGGCTTCAAGGAGACTTTAGTGACCCTGTGAGAACTCGGAGCGTGTGGTCACTCAATACAAGATAATTACGGATCTATGAAGCAATGGGAAATAAATTAGTGGCGGCGCTGGACGCGGAATGCATCAATCAAGCTCTCGGAGGCCCTCCCACAGGTTTACGCCGGTTGATTTTTGTAGCTGCGGGTGAGGGGGAGGGCCAGGGACATCGATTCAGAGTCGATTTCCCCACAGCAAGGGTGCGGGACACAGCAGGAGGCTGGAAAAGAAAGAGGGAAAAAAGCTCCCCAATTGTATCTGGCCTCGGACAAGGACGCCCACAGAAGATTCTTCTCGCCTCCGAGTGTCAGCATTAAGCAGAGAATCAATTACAGCCCCGGCAGCCCCGGCGTCCCCTGGGACACCCGCACCAGGACGTACTTAAGCAGAGTTTACCTGAGTGCAGGGGGGAATGCAGAATCAAGCAGATGCTTCAGAGTGCACACTCTCATCAGTCTGCACTGTATTAGCCCATAACTGCTGACCTTTACAGGCACTCACACCTGTCACTCACACCTGTGGACAGTTTCATACACTCACCCAGTCACTCACACCTGTGGACAGTTTCACACACTCACCCAGTCACTCACACCTGTGGACAGTTTCACACACTCACCCAGTCACTCACATCTGTGGACAGTTTCACACACTCACCCAGTCACTCACACCCGTGGACAGTTTCACACACTCACCCAGTCACTCACACCTGTGGACAGTTTCACACACTCACCCAGTCACTCACACCTGTGGACGGTTTCACACACTCACCCAGTCACTCACACCTGTGGACGGTTTCACACACTCACCCAGTCACTCACACCTGTGGACGGTTTCACACACTCACCCAGTCACTCACACCTGTGGACGGTTTCACACACTCACCCAGTCACTCACACCTGTGGACGGTTTCACACACTCACCCAGTCACTCACACCTGTGGACGGTTTCACACACTCACCCAGTCACTCACACCTGTGGACGGTTTCACACACTCACCCAGTCACTCACACCTGTGGACGGTTTCACACACTCACCCAGTCACTCACACCTGTGGACGGTTTCACACACTCACCCAGTCACTCACACCTGTGGACGGTTTCACACACTCACCCAGTCACTCACACCTGTGGACGGTTTCACACACTCACCCAGTCACTCACACCTGTGGACGGTTTCACACACTCACCCAGTCACTCACACCTGTGGACAGTTTCACACACTCACCCATTCACTCACATCGGTGGAACGTTTCACACACTCACCCAGTCACTCACACCTGTGGACAGTTTCACACACTCACCCAGTCACTCACATCTGTGGACAGTTTCACACACTCACCCATTCACTCACATCGGTGGACAGTTTCACACACTCACCCAGTCACTCACATCTGTGGACAGTTTCACACACTCACCCAGTCACTCACACCTGTGGACAGTTTCACACATTCACCTAGTCACTCACACACTCACACCTGGGGATGGACCAATCCACACACTCACCCAGTCACTCACACACTCTCATCTGTGGACACACTCACCCATTCACTCACATACTCTCACCTGTGGAGAGTTTCACACACTCACCCAGACACTCACTCACTCACACTTGTGGACACACTCACCCAGTCACTCACACTCCCACCTGTGGACACACTCACCCAGTCACTCATACACTCACACTTGTGGACACACTCACACACTCACATCTGTGGACACAGTCACTCATACACTCACACCTGTGGACACACTCACCCAGTCACTCACACATTCACACCTGTGGACACACTCACCTGTGGACACACTCACCCAGTCACTCACACTTCCACCTATGGAAAGTTTCACACATTCACCCACACACAGACACACACTCAGACCTGACACTCACTCTGTCACTCACACACTCACACTTCTGTACATCCAGTTCCAACTACCAACACACAAGCCCACGAGCCCATGACCCTGGAGCTGTGTCAGAGACACTACCTGCAGCACCAGCATCAAATCAAGTCACTGTAGGGGGAGTTCCAAACATCACTGACCACTGTAGGAACCCGCTACTTTCCAAGAAATGTGTCCTACTTGTCGGCATTTGTCCGGATGCAAAAAAAGTAGCAGCCTCTTCAGATATTCATGCACAACAGGCGTTCGCAGCCAGAGTCAGCAGCAGATTGTCAGTGTGTTTGCTTTCCCCGTCTTATTTTGTCTGATGCTCAGAGTAATTTTCCCCCGTGGCTAGCCGCAGTGGGCCAGGGCTGTGTGGCAGAAAGGACTCATTCATTTTAATACGTAGTTTCTCTGAACTGTCAGCTCCTCACTGACACAGGTATTTCTGCTTTGAACTCGAACACTTCAGTAATAAATTCCATATATATGCGCAATCGTCTTATTGTGTTTGTGCCTGGGAACGGCACGTTTCGAGGAACGATTTCAATATCGACCGGCCCAAAGCCCCACCCGCACTGATGGCCCGCAGAAGCAGCTCAAACACTGTGTTTAAAAATCACATGTGATTCCTTCCTGCCATGTTACAGATAGAAAACCCACAGTGGCGATGAAGACCACTTGCATGTGTCCACAATGTCCCCACACTGTCTTATTCCTAAGATAAAGAGACCACTAGCTTGTTTGTAGCTTGTTTTAAAGACAGTGCTACATCATACATCAGAAATGACGAGGTTGATCTGAGGATGACAGGGCTTTCATCTCTCAAAAGCAGAGACCTCCAAATGTGTGTGTGGTATACTGTAATTACACACTGAAGGCTTGTAGATTCCCCTGTAATTAGTGAAGCTATGTTAAGCTTGTATCATCTTCATAGAAAAGTATGACATCAAATAGGAGGCCACACAAGAGTCTAGAGTCCACGCTCAATGCCAAGTGTCAGCCAGAGGAGTCTAAATCCTCGCCAGCACTGGACTGATGCTGATTTCCAAATCTAAAGTCTTCCTCATTGGGGGTGAACCAATTATTTAATGCCCTTTCATTTAAGAAGAGCATGTCATTATTGGATGAGCACTGGAACCCATTGGGTCCCATACCTCATTTAAAGTCCACTACGGGTGCTTAGAAACTTTTGGAGTGGACAGAAGTGTGTGCCCCTCTCTCCTCTACCAACCGAACACCACACACTCTAATAAATTCCCCCAATCAGCCGCCAAAACTCAGCCATCTGTTGGTTAATGAATAAAAATACAGCAATATGCGGCAGCATACGTTTCTATGGCCAGAGCGAGACACGGTCACATTCAGAGCCACATGCACAAAGTCAAACTTTTCCCACTTCTAGCTCGTATGGTTTCTGTGGTTCCAAGCCTTAAACGCACTGTGAGCACTGGCCTTTAGCAGAGGTCACTTACTAAGAGCTGATGGGCAAGTGAACTTGCAGATGGATGATATGAAAGCTACAGTGTTGGTTTATAGAGGGAATAGATATATAAAGCTGTGGATAAGTATCAAGCCTGGTTTAAAGTGCATGGGTTCTTCAGAGAGCATTAAGTTATAGTAACTGCCAAAGAGAAGCAACCGATATTTATTCTATATCTAAAATTCTATATTAAAAATTCAATATTTTCCTACTATAATTTTTAACATATATAAGAGATAAAAACAAAACGTGAGCTCTGGAGCAGATTTATATTTACTTTAGCTTTATATTAACTATTAGGGCCACAATGCCCAGTGCCAAGTGTGGACTAGTGGGGCGTGTGAGTCCCAAGCATCCCAGATAGCAGGCACATTTGGGCTGAATCAGTCTCAATTTTGGCGCTCACAGCTCGATTATGGCACTGGCAAGGTTTGTGTGGGCCAGCTGTAATAAGTCATTCTGGACTCTGGTTATGGCACGTGTGGTGGAGCCCACGATATTGGATTTGGCCTGGATGTGTTCCACAAAACACCTGACATCAGGCCCGAAGTGGAGATGTAGCTAAGTTGAGGAAGCCAGAGTCACCGTGAGTCAACACCAACATTCAAGGCCAAATGTGGGCTGTAAGAGAACTGCAGATGTGCCACATCTGGGTCACATTTGGGCCAAAAATTCATTGCTATCTGGGGTTGAGTGAGTGATGGAGCAAAAAAAACTTGAAAATCAGTTTTGTTTGTTTGTTTCGTTGTGTGTTCTCTCTGTGTCTGCGTGGGTTTCCTCCGGGCACTGTCTGTGGGGAGTGTGGTGTGTTCTCCCTGTGTCTGCGTGGGTTTCCTCCGGGTGACTGTCTGTGAGGAGTGTGGTGTGTTCTCCCTGTGTCTGTGTGGGTTTCCTCTGGGTGACTGTCTGTGAGGAGTGTGGTGTGTTCTCCCAGTGTCTGTGTGGGTTTCCTCCGGGTGACTGTCTGTGAGGAGTGTGGTGTGTTCTCCCTGTGTCTGCGTGGGTTTCCTCCGGGTGACTGTCTGTGAGGAGTGTGGTGTGTTCTCCCTGTGTCTGCGTGGGTTTCCTCCGGGTGACTGTCTGTGAGGAGTGCGGTGTGTTCTCCCTGTGTCAGCGTGGGTTTCCTCCGGGTGACTGTCTGTGAGGAGTGTGGTGTGTTCTCCCAGTGTCTGTGTGGGTTTCCTCCGGGTGACTGTCTGTGAGGAGTGTGGTGTGTTCTCCCTGTGTCTGCGTGGGTTTCCTCCGGGTGACTGTCTGTGAGGAGTGTGGTGTGTTCTCCCTGTGTCTGCGTGGGTTTCCTCCGGGTGACTGTCTGTGAGGAGTGCGGTGTGTTCTCCCTGTGTCAGCGTGGGTTTCCTCCGGGTGACTGTCTGTGAGGAGTGTGGTGTGTTCTCCCAGTGTCTGCGTGGGTTTCCTCCGGGTGACTGTCTGTGAGGAGTGTGGTGTGTACTCCCTGTGTCTGTGTGGGTTTCCTCCGGGTGACTGTCTGTGAGGAGTGTGGTGTGTACTCCCTGTGTCTGTGTGGGTTTCCTCGGGGTGCTCCGGTTTCCTCCCACAGTCCAAAAACACACGTTGGTACGTGGATTGGCGACTCAAAAGTGTCTGTAGGTGTGAGTGTGTGTGTTACACTGTGAAGGACTGGAGCCCCCTCCAGGGTGTGTTCCCGCCTTGCGTCCAATAATTCCAGGTAGGCTCTGGAACCACTGCGACCCTGAAGTGGATAAGGGTTACAGATAATGAATGAATGAATTAATGTTTTGCTGTTTATTTGAGGTTTAGACCAGATGACATCACAACAAGATCTCCACAAATTAGTACCTGTAGGATGAAATGTACCGTTAATATTTGTGACGTTTCTATGATCACAAAGTGAGTTCCCATCCACTGGGGGCGTTGTTTCACTGAAACCACACAAACAGTTCGTTATGAACCTGAAGAAGTATCACAGAAACAGTGCTGTAAACTGTGGGAGATTTAATGAGCAGAGAAAAGAAAAAAATCTGAAAAGCTGATTCTAAAATTTCGGTGCTAAGATTTAGACTTAATTATGTAATTGTCACTCAACAACCAATTGGAAACCAAGACTGCAGGAGCACAAACACAACAGATAAATGAAGGAATGAGAACAGATGTTTATGTGTGTTATTAATGGCATGTTCAGTGTCTGCACACACACACACACACACACACACACACAGAAATCTGAACTCACAATCACAGAAATCCCAACTTAGAAATGTTTGACTACCATTTTTTTTTTAATTTACACTGCTCCCCGTCCGGTCTCAAGGTCAGTTTTTTCGATATATATATATTCCCAGGAGTCTTACAATGTGTACTAAATATAATAAACACTCATATAATGTGTGCTAACTATATTTGTCGTATTTCTAGCTTCCCAGCATGAAAATCAGCCTTTGAACTTTGCCAAAACCAAACCTAACACTAAACCGATCCTTAAAATGAACCACAAATCCAAGAGTCTGGTCCAAACGCCAACACCTAACCTGAAATCTAACCCTGAACTTACCTGTAAACATGACTCTAAGCTTCAAAATGACTATAGTATCACCCTCACAAACAGAGTACAGCATTATTCCGTTCCTCCTAGTGCTTATTTATTCATGTGAACTAATTTATGGAGATGTGGAGCATGTGGAAAACCAAGTCTTCTCAAAATCTGGTGCTCAAGGCTCCCTCAAACAACATGGTTCTTCATACACGTGATGAGCTAATACACCTCTTCTAAAGCTTAAAGAATCTCCATATCTCCAAACACCCAGATGGTGTGTGTTGGACAGACCTAAGTGCTATATATTTTGACAAATGGAACTTGTACTCCGGTATGTGTTTGGAGGAGATATTCTCATAGCTCTCGTTTGCTCCAAAAACAATGCTCCGCGCCTGGTGTTTGGGGAGTAATCCTCTCAGACTGATCATCGTTGTTTTCTGCTGGTGGCTTGGCTGTGTATAAGCAATAACACTGGGTCTGTGAACATTAAATGAGGAATTATGGAGGGGAGGGACAGCGACATTTTCTTTTAAATTACGCTGCCTTTGAGTACGGCCGCTGAGAGCAGTGCGGAGCTAATGAGATGGATTCACATTAACAGTTGCATCAGTGTGAGCTCAGACGGTTAGATTGTTGAAAAAGAAACAAACGGCTGGCTGGAGGCTCTGCTGCTTACAGTAGAGCGGCAGCAGTAGACGCTCTGATCCGGGCAGAGATACCGAAGCTATAAGCAGAGAATGGGTCGTAATAAAATAGCTTTTTCATGTGGTTAACCAGGTTCAGGAATTGTGTGTTTTTGGGTCATCGTCTTCAATCCCAACAGCAATGTGTCCTGTGAAGTGTTGTAGAAAATCAATGGATATTTTTAAAGATATACCATAAAGTCTCGTAATTCCATTGTTTTTCTGTTAGTGGAAGAAATCTCACCAAGATGATTTTAACCACCCTCTAGGGGGCTGTAATGTAGACCCAGTTTGAAACAAATAAACAACTGACAGCAGGAGCTAGCCAGGCTCAGACACATCTCACACACAGCAGGGTTAGCTTTAAGGGTAAGTGTTACCACCAAAGTAAAGAAAAACAAAGCATCGGTCAGTGGATAACTGTGTCGCTCCAATGAAAAGGCACAGCTAACACATTCAGTGTCTACATATTCAACTTGGGCCAATCTGTCTGTGTCACACTGTGGTGGCACTGAAGTGTGCTGTAGTGTTCTCCTGCAAGTGTGTAGAGCTTTCCAGCTTCGGTCTTGTTCTGGTCTCTTGATCTTATTGTTTGATTTAAAAGAACATATGTAAATGACCACCTTAGGTTTCATTAAGAGTTAATTTTTACAAATTAACTGTAAAAACACAACTGTGTGGTGTGTTCTCCCTGTGTCTGCGTGGGTTTCCTCCGGGTCACTGTCTGTGGGGAGTGTGGTGTGTTCTCCCTGTGTCTGCGTGGGTTTCCTCCGGGTGACTGTCTGTGAGGAGTGTGGTGTGTTCTCCCTGTGTCTGTGTGGGTTTCCTCCGGGTGACTGTCTGTGAGGAGTGTGGTGTGTTCTCCCTGTGTCTGTGTGGGTTTCCTCCGGGTGAATGTCTGTGAGGAGTGTGGTGTGTTCTCTCTGTGTCTGCGTGGGCTTCCTCCGGGTGACTGTCTGTGAGGAGTGTGGTGTGTTCTCTCTGTGTCTGCGTGGGTTTCCTCCAGGTGACTGTCTGTGAGGAGTGTGGTGTGTTCTCCCCGTGTCCGTGTGTGTTTCCTCCGGGTGACTGTCTGTGAGGAGTGTGGTGTGTTCTCCCCGTGTCCGTGTGGGTTTCCTCCGGGTGCTCCGGTTTCCTCCCACAGTCCAAAAACACACGTTGGTAGGTGGATTGGTGACTCAAAAGTGTCCGTAGGTGTGAGTGTGTGAGTGAATGTGTGTGTGTGTTGCCCTGTGAAGGACTGGCGCCCCCTTCAGGGTGTATTCCCCTCTTGCACCCAATGATTCCAGGTAGGCTCTGGACCCACCGCGACCCTGAACTGGATAAGGGTTACAGATAATGAATGAAGGAATGAATATATTCTAACATCCAACTACCCTTCTGGAAAAGAGAATTTAATATAACTCTGAGGTACATAAACAGACTATAAGACGCTAGCTGTACCTCTGAAGGGGCATTTACACTCTCTGTACAACCACGTACCTTTATGGCTTCTTTTTCTGACAGTATTAGGAACTGTGGATTTCTCTGTGGAGGAACCTACTCTGTTCATCTCAATTTGAACTGAGGTGAGATCCTTAGCGTCTTGTGAAGGATGCGGCGAAGGCTTTCATGAGTCAAGGGCCCAGATCTTCAGTTATGACGACATGCCAAACGTCATTCTCTATGTGGCTTTGACCTGAGTGAATAAAGGCAGTGTAAATCCCCACTGGAATTCTCTTCATTACTGTTGACATATCTATGCATCGCTAATGTGCCTGTGTACCATTTCCCAACACCATTTACATACACATATCAACACCTTCATCAGAACAGCTTCGACTGAAAATCAGTCAACAAAGCGGCACTGTCAAAGCCTGGCTTCCATGAGGATCTGAAGGAGGAACTGAAGGTGCTAAATATTAATAGCTGCAATAAAACCCTTGGCTTACCTCGGAGCATTCGGAAAAGCTGATTAAATGTATCTGGAATTCTTGTAAAGTCAACCATCGGAGAGTTATTGAATGTTTGCCTGTCAGGATGGAAGGTTAAAGGGATATAGAAGCTGAATCCGATTATACGGGTTTTTTTCTTTTATTGCACCAACTGCACATTGTATTCGAGGTGGCCTTGGTCTTAGATTTGGTCTTCATTTACTGTTCTGGACATTCTTACTGATAGTTTCCAATTGGGTTTTACTGCAGCAGTGCGAGGGCGGCACGGTGGCGCAGCAGGTAGGTGTCGCACTCCCACAGCTCCAGGGGCCTGGAGGTTGTGGGTTTGATTCCCGCTCCGGGTGACTGTCTGTGAGGAGTCTGGTGTGTTCTCCCTCTGTCTGCATGGGTTTCCTCTGGGTGACTGTCTGTGAGGAGTGTGGTGTGTTCTCCCTGTGTCTGTGTGGGTTTCCTCCGGGTGACTGTCTGTGAGGAGTGTGGTGTGTTCTCCCTGTGTCTGCGTGGGTTTCCTCCGGGTGACTGTCTGTGAGGAGTGTGGTGTGTTCTCCCTGTGTCTGTGTGGGTTTCCTCCGGGTGACTGTCTGTGAGGAGTCTGGTGTGTTCTCCCTGTGTCTGCATGGGTTTCCTCTGGGTGACTGTCTGTGAGGAGTGTGGTGTGTTCTCCCTGTGTCTGTGTGGGTTTCCTCCGGGTGACTGTCTGTGAGGAGTGTGGTGTGTTCTCCCTGTGTCTGCGTGGGTTTCTTCCGGGTGACTGTCTGTGAGGAGTGTGGTGTGTTCTCCCTGTGTCTGTGTGGGTTTCCTCCGGGTGACTGTCTGTGAGGAGTGTGGTGTGTTCTCCCTGTGTCTACATGGGTTTCCTCTGGGTGCTCCGGAGACCAAAACACACGTTGGTAGGTTGATTGGCGACACAAAAGTGTCCGTAGGTGTGAGTGTGTGAGTGAATGTGTGTGTGTGTTGCCCTGTGAAGGACTGGCGCCCCCTCCAGGATGTGTTCCTGCCTTGTGCCCAATGATTCCAGGTAGGCTCTGGACCCGCCGTGACCCTGAACTGGATAAGGGTTACAGATAATGAATGAATGAATGCAGCAGTGCGACTGTTCTCCCTGTGTCTGTGTGGGATTCCGCTGAGTTTTCTAGTTTCCCAAAGGGGAAATGTGTGTGTTTGGGTGAGTGAGTGAGTGATGGACTAGAGCTGGGGTATAAGAAGCTAAAAAAATATATACAAAGCAAATGTAAATGGAATTCTAGACATGACTCTGGCATTAACATGTCAATAGTGAAAAAACAACTGTTACAATTCCCAACCTCGAAAGGGTTAAACCTTTGTTCTCAACCAAAGTTTCGTACATCACGCTCCGCTCTCTCCGAGCCGAGCTGAAGGCTGCACACGTAGGTGTGTGTCAATCAATACCCTGTATACTAATCTCAAACCTCAGGCAGAAATTACAATCCACGTCTCCGAAACAATACACTGGGTTGCCATCATCGCAAAAACAAATTACTTGAGTCTGCACTTAATACAGACTTATAACAGTCGGTGGCCAGCAAAAGTGATTTGTTTACCTGAGAAATTATGAAGAAATAAACAGAACGATAGAAAGGTTTGTTGTTCCCTGCAGGAAATCCTTTCAACTGTCAGACCCAGGTGAGAAAATGCTACACTCCACAACGACAGGAGAAAAAGACCCTTGCAGTAATAGACTAAGTAAATTGCCAGGTGAGAATCACTGGCCTGCCTTGTTTTTTAGAGTAAGGCCTTCAGTTTGACCCCTATTGCCTGTAGGGTAAAGCTCCTCTCTGCTGGTGCCCTATGGGATTTCTAATGTTATGTTAGTGCTTAGCCAAAGGTGGCAAACATGACCACAGACATTGATAATGTTTAACCTTCTTTGCAGCAGTCTGTGGTCTTTGCTAATGGATCAACCAGTCACCCGGAGGAAACCCACGCAGACACAGGGAGAACACACCACACTCCTCACAGACAGTCACCCGGAGGAAACCCACGCAGACACAGGGAGAACACACCACACTCCTCACAGACAGTCACCCGGAGGAAACCCACGCAGACACAGGGAGAACACACCACACTCCTCACAGACAGTCACCCGGATGAAACCCCCGCAGACACAGGGAGAACACACCACACTCCTCACAGACAGTCACCCGGAGGAAACCCACGCAGACACAGGGAGAACACACCACACTCCTCACAGACAGTCACCCGGAGGAAACCCACGCAGACACAGGGAGAACACACCACACTCCTCACAGACAGTCACCCGGAGGAAACCCACGCAGACACAGGGAGAACACACCACACTCCTCACAGACAGTCACCCGGAGGAAACCCACGCAGACACAGGGAGAACACACCACACTCCTCACAGACAGTCACCCGGAGGAAACCCACGCAGACACAGGGAGAACACACCACACTCCTCACAGACAGTCACCCGGAGGAAACCCACGCAGACACAGGGAGAACACACCACACTCCTCACAGACAGTCACCCGGAGGAAACCCCCGCAGACACAGGGAGAACACACCACACTCCTCACAGACAGTCACCCGGAGGAAACCCACGCAGACACAGGGAGAACACACCACACTCCTCACAGACAGTCACCCGGAGGAAACCCACGCAGACACAGGGAGAACACACCACACTCCTCACAGACAGTCACCCGGAGGAAACCCACGCAGACACAGGGAGAACACACCACACTCCTCACAGACAGTCACCCGGAGGAAACCCACGCAGACACAGGGAGAACACACCACACTCCTCACAGACAGTCACCCGGAGGAAACCCACGCAGACACAGGGAGAACACACCACACTCCTCACAGACAGTCACCCGGAGGAAACCCACGCAGACACAGGGAGAACACACCACACTCCTCACAGACAGTCACCCGGAGGAAACCCCCGCAGACACAGGGAGAACACACCACACTCCTCACAGACAGTCACCCGGAGGAAACCCACGCAGACACAGGGAGAACACACCACACTCCTCACAGACAGTCACCCGGAGGAAACCCACGCAGACACAGGGAGAACACACCACACTCCTCACAGACAGTCACCCGGAGGAAACCCACGCAGACACAGGGAGAACACACCACACTCCTCACAGACAGTCACCCGGAGGAAACCCACGCAGACACAGGGAGAACACACCACACTCCTCACAGACAGTCACCCGGAGGAAACCCCCGCAGACACAGGGAGAACACACCACACTCCTCACAGACAGTGACCCAAGGCAAAATATGATCCCACAACCCCAAGAACCCTGGAGAAGATCGTAATTCAGTGAAATGAAATTTAATTTCAATAAAATTGAATGTACTTCACAGTGCCCCTTCTCTAAAGGCCTAGAAGGCCCCGAGGGTTCTCCACTGCGGAGTCCAGATGCTTAAAATACATTTTGCTCGGTCCGTGAAAAACACACATAATCCTAAACGGCCAGCGAGAGCACAACAGGCGTCTATTGAGTCCCCGATGAAAATGACTTAAGCAGAAATTAAGCTGATCTGAGTCACTGCCGAAATACTGTGATCTCAAATGGAGCAATTAGCAGTAAGAGGGTTACTGTACATTACCCTGAAAGCTTTTTACAGCGTCGGGAAGGAAACTGCTTGTGAAGTATATTTGTAGGCCAGAAATATAAATAGTCCCTGGAAGAAAACAGTAGGTATTGAAGATTCTCAACAGCTATAAATAGATTTAGCATCTCATTCCCATTCGGAGGCAATAAGCACACATCAGTGGGGTTCACTACAATACATTTTTTTAACAGATCCAAAGACTGGTAAGGGAATAAAAACAGCATCTTTGATATTTTTCTTTGTTACTTTGCATCGTTTTCAAAGCTTTAAAGAGAAGGCAACAAAGTTTTGGCGTGAACTTTGGAGCCGACGGCGTCATTAGCATTCATCTCGCGATGGAACGTCTCCCTCAGGTGTGTTGTGGAGATGAATAATGAGCATCAAGATAAATAATATTCACCAGAGCCTCGTGCTATTATTACTGTGTGAAAGGTAAGCAAACAAACCTCTCCAAAGTGAGGACAATGACTGCTGGAGAACGGCTCCCTGACGCCGCCTCCCTTTAGACCTCCAAGCTGTTCCAAGTCATGTATTAGTCGTGTTACAGGGGCCTTGAGAAAGCGTCTTGTCTTAAGGTGGGGTTCTGTTTTCCATCTGAACTCCATTCGTTTTGTATATTATTCTCCCATGAACCTCTCCATCATGTGCCCTCCAAATGGGCTTTGAACAGAAGATTGAATTCTTTAGTTGGATTTCTCCCAAGGATTCGTTTGAGTGAAAGAGCAAGCTGTGAGTGCAACGAACCCTCGGCCCAGTTCAGTTAGACACAGTGCCTCTAGTGGAATCCAGTTGTTATTACAACACAGGACATCAACTGTTGGTGTCTTTAAAAAAAGCTCTTCCCCCAAACCCACTAACTAGCATCTCTGTTCACGGAAAGAGAGCAGTTGAATAAATTCAAAGTAAACGTAGATAACGAAGAGTCAGTGAACCCCCAAAAAGTCATTTTCTTGAGCGTCCTTCCTCTGACAACATTCAGAAGACCGAGCATTTTCCTGTTTTGATTCCCTTGCAGTTTTCTGTTTTCAGATTAGAAATACTGAGCCATGCGTTAGCTTTTATTCATCAGAGTAAGGTGCAATATTTATCTAGTTCTTGTCTGATGTTTATTGTGAAAAATAGGTTGTCAATGAACATTTTTCATTATGCTTTATTTGTTAACAAACTACAGCAGCAGTTCCAGAAGAAGCAAAGAGGTTTAAACATATTGGAGGAAGCATGTGTTGGTCCTCACTCTCCCAGTTTGGAAGCATGGTAAGATTGGGGTCTTGGCTAATGTGCTTCAAGAGCTAAGCAGTATATTCATGTCAAGGATGTGTAGGGTCATCATAAGAACATATAAAGAATAGCTGAAAAACACTGAGAACAACTACCTTGCCGAAGTTCTCTTGATGTATCCATGACACGCAGACAGAGTACAAACAGAGTATACAGCAATCATTCATGGGGTCTTGGTCCCTTTAAGTAGGCCAGGTACGTTCCTCCCATCCTGTCTTGTGGTGGGCTTTGAGGGCACTATGATGGATGATGGATATCTTGGGTAATAGTGGTCTGCAGGTGTGCGTGCGGCTCCCCAGCGGTGGAGGACTCCCGGCTGCATATGAAGCACTGCAGCATGCTTGATCAACCAGATGAAACAGAATCACCCTCCGAGGAGCTCTGAGACAACAGCTGTGGAGCTCCTCTCCTCCAGCCACTCCGGGTCTTTCCATGCCTCGACAAAATCATCAAACCAACCAACCAAGGGGATTTCATAATGACACTGCCGGAACGAGACGGAAACTGTCTTCGCAAGACGCCATCTACGTTTTACATTATGCGGCCACTTTATTAGAAACACTAACCTGGTGCATCCACCTTCGAGACTGGAGGCCATCTGCTGATGGCCAGTCTGTGTGAGGCATGCTCTATCCCATCATCCGTGGTCAGTTTCTGACCATAAAACCACACTCGGCTCAACATTCATTCATCCTCACAGACAGTGACCGGGGGCGATGATTGAACCCAGGACCCAGAAAATTCGACTTAGCTGTTCTCTAAGCTGTAAGTCCAGCACGTGGGATATCCCCAGGTGTGTGCACCAAATGTTCAGCTTGGTTTCCAGGTAAGTTTACACGTTTTACTAAAAGACCATTCCCAGGATTCGTAGAGTGTTTACTGACATTTGTAAAATGTGTATGTTTTTGAGGATGTTCGTGTGAATTTCTGGCAACCCAGAGTGAAAAATCAGCAATAAATCTTCCCCTTAACCCCAGTGCTAACCCTAAATCTAACTGCAAGCTCCAAACAGTGAGAAATGGCAGTGGTTGTGCTTGTTTAAACTTAATGGCTGCATCCCAATTCTATAGACACTAATCTTAGTACACTTCACAGGTTATAAACTAACACTTAATACTGTACACTCAGAAAGTGCACTAAACGTTAGACAGAGGAACATGAATGCCTTAATAATCGAACATACACTGCCCTATTTTAGAGCAGAAACAGTTATTTTATGACCTACACTGTGCACTACACAGTGTGGAGGGAGGTATTTGTGTTTCCGCCTTTGAGAAAAAGTATAATAATTATGAAATGCAGTGCAGCTGTTTTAGTAAAATATGTACTAGCCCTGGAGATCTAGTTTAAATGTTCTAAGCATTCTCAATGATTCAGTCCAAAAGCCTCCTGCAAAGCCAAGACTGCAAGGTTAGAATCCGTCTTGCAGGGAGGACTACGGAGATCTCAGAGTCCTCTCTGGGACGCAGTGGGACATTTCAGTGATGTTCCCGCCTGCACACTTTCTTCCATCAAAGTCGCAGTGTTCCTGCAGAGAGAAGAGACACAGCAAATGTCAGCGATTCTCTCGGAGCACCGCTGAGACTGGACGCCCAGAGATCGGGTCAGCTGACGTCAGGCAGCCCCTCGCTGGGGACCGGGACACCACTCCACTCCCCTTACCGTGCTCCATTAACTTGGACATCTCCCTCCAGCCGAGGGATGGATTCGGCTCCTCCATGTGTGAAAAAAAACGACTTATTCCAGATGGGGGAAAGTTCAAGACGACGTACTGTATCACATTCACTGGGTCCGCACTATGATGTGTTAGTCTGAGAGTGGACCATACTCTAATTAAAGCTATGTTGCATTAAACAGGACTGAGAATGAGGGAGTAAACAGAAAGTTATGATAGAAAAGTTGTTTGGCTCAAGGCGAAATACTGCATATTTTATTTGACTAAAATATAGGATTCATACAAAGTAAAATTGCTATTTTAGAGATATTTAAATGGTGGTTTGACAAATGGTGGGTTGTATTCTCTGCTTTTTGTCCTCCACAATGTCTTCTACTCCACAAACATATACATGGCATTGATTTAAAGTTTCTAAACGTTTAAACTGCAAGGGAGAAGCACGAGAAGTAATTACTGTGAAACTAAACTACCCCTTGCCTCAGTTCTCCTTAGTGCTCTCTCTGATTCTCGCTCTCTCCCTCACAACCTTTGTGCTGCAGCACTCTCCGGGAAACTCTTGGGAGACAGAGTTGAGCGTTTGGGGGAGAGCAGACCTGCAGCCTGCTTTGTGAAGAGCTGCAAATCGACGCCGGATTTGCGTGGGATCTGCACGTGAGCTGCGTCTTACGTTTGTTTTCAGCAGTCTCCTCCATCCATACAGAGCCTAATCATTTTCCTTCGGAGATACCCCCGCTTTAAATGATCGACCTTTGCATGGGTGATAAATGATGAGCTACAGCTGTTCCTGGCTCCTGCCCAACTCCGCTGCCCCAGAATCAGCTTGTGGCTCCGCTCTCGCTCCTCTCTGCTGCTGTGCGTGGTCGTGTTGCTACAGCAGGAGGAAGTTATTTACAGCTTGTTTCAGGCTCAATTGCCTGGGCGACTTATTTGTTCACCGTTGATATGTATTTGCCGTAAGTCTATCTGACATTCCTGACTGCTCTAAGACCCCTGAGCGCTCCCAAACATCGCTCCTTAATCATCCACAAGATTTTACTAACACCTAATGAAGCAGGCACTCTTAATTGAAATGGGTTTGTGAGAAAATGGAAATGAAAAACAATAAGCAAGAACGATATCCGCCAAAATTGTGCTGAATAATTCGTAACCCTCAGAAGTCTGTAGTTATTTCTGTCATTAATTAAAAATGAAAACTGAAAACCTTGATTAAATTGTTTATTAAAGAGTTCTGCACAAATTGGACTCCCATTTAATGTACTTTTGTATTAATATGATTTTTAGTATGTGTTTATAATGCAACTCCAAATTCATTCCAAAATAATTACATGCAATTATATATTTATTACATAGTTATACTAAACTTATATAGTAGTTCTATACTAAGCTTTATACATGTTATGCATTGGTGATTAAAGAATGTTCATGTTTGTGAATATATCACGTGTTGTTACATGTGTAATTACATAGTAATAAGACACCATATTAGGTTGGCCCTTATTTATTGAATATAATGTCATCTCTGAAGGTACTGTAGCTTTACTAGTACACAGTCAAGCCTTAAGGGCCCCTTTAAGACACATTTACACTGCTTTGCTGTTTGTATCGTCTGTGAACCGAGAAATATCTGTCTAGTACGCCAAATCTTTTGTTTCCGACAGGGTCCCTGCAGTATCTAAGCCAAACGTCAAGGCGGCCAACAGTTAATCGTCAACGACAAGTGTAATTCATGGCATAATGACACAAGGTCTCTCGGCAGGTCCTTCAAGAGCTCGTTATTAAAGGAAAGCGTCTTTGACGTTGTGCGGAGTGTAGGGTTGTTACAGTCTCCCAGCGCGTGCCTTGAGTCAGTGCGTCCCACATTAAAGAAGGAAGAAGGAGAGATGCTTCAACACGTCGTCTCCCTGCTGATTAGCCCAAGCCCAGCATGGCTCCTGTCAAAACACTGCCCCCACCAACCCACCAGCCAGGAATAGACACACACTCTCACTCTCTCTATGCACTTATCCATCTATCAGCTTTAGCTCTCCTCCCGTGCTTTGGCATACGTCAGCGAGACATTAAACAGAGGGCAGTTCTCACCCTTTTCCCTGTCGGCTTACGTGAGGCAGCACCGTGGAAAACAAACAGTGCTTCGGAGACAGCTGTACACACACTACAGACACTCTGCCACCTTTAATTGTGCTAATGATGGCGAGAAACTGAGGCTAAAATAAAAGCTTGGAAGCGTTGGATGTGTTCTTTTTCGTTCTGTTTTTTTGGAAATAAAGTTAGCCTTAAACCGATATATGATAGAAACATGTTCTCATTTTGTTTAACTTTTTTGAAACTGGGACCCCATTCATGACTATTCCTGATCCAGTTTCACTTGGGTATAAATATGAGGCGACACAGACTACAAATTCCCTGAGATACAGGAATGTGGAGGTACGTGAATCTTGAAACAAAAACGTCATCGACCAAAGGGAAGCAAGTTTAAATTATTCCATGTCCATTGCTCTAGTTGTACAGGAATGAACTTGAGTTGAAATTGTTTGCTAGAGGAGTCACGGTGTGTGCATGTTCACATTGCACATTGTGTAATAAATCCGAGCAGAATCAGAGCCTTCTGTGTGCTCCATCTCACATTTCACTGTACAATGTTAAAAATAAAGGCGCTACAAACAGTTTCTTGGAGCAGTGCAGTAGAAGAACCACTTCTGCTTCCATAAAAACACTTTGTTTGTTAAAGGGATGTGAGTATGAAGAACTGGGTAAAGGTTTAATCAGGGAATTATGTTTGATCAAAGAAGTGATAATAATCACAGTTGTTAATTAAATTTATGTCAATGTCTCTAGGAGTGTTTAGCTTATTTCGACTACATTCATTACACATCAACTGCATGGTGAGACATTATTAACATATATCTTTATATGAATTGCAGTGTGGGAGCTGTAGTGTGCCTGGAAGAGGAGCTACGTGTATTTTACCTCAGTACACACCATGGGCGATGGTTAAGCAGTCACACATTTCTCCAGGATTCAAAGTTGGCTGATTTACAAGAGTTGTACCAGGTCTCCGCACCTTGTTTCAAAGCGATGTCATATATATGTTACTAAGAGGCCATTCTCAGGAATCCTACGAAGTACTGTTTATAATTGGCCCCTGAGAAATTAGCCTTAATATTTACCCTATATCTTGAACCTAACCCCAACCCTAAACCTAACCCTAATCTTAAACATAATTCTAACTCTAAGCTCAATAAAATTATAAACCACAATGTGTTTATGTATAATATTCTCCCACAACAGTTTACAGCACTGTTTCTGTAATCCTTCTTCAGGTACAAAACATACAGTGTATGTAGAATTAGTGAAACTAATGTTAAAAATAATGGGCTGCTATTAATAGTAAAATATGTGCTAATATTTGGAAATCTTGTTGTTGCATCTCCTTTAAACAAAAAACACATGGAAGATGCACCAATACAAAGCCTTTATTTCACCCACGTACGACAACAAGCGCTTACACTGTAAGGATATGAAACACATTAGTGTCCATTACACAGCTTCAAAACATGCAGAATGTATAAAATGTGTCCACGTAAGTAGTGAATTATCAGTATTTCTGTTGTTAAATATGTCTCAGAGAATGGTCAGGAAAGAAACAGCCGCCCCGCTGCCTTGCCTCAACTGACCCATTTCCTGGTCTTCCACATCATCAAGTTATTAAGTGATTTCACAGCTGAGGTGGATTTGTGGCTCAACTGGAGCTTCGGGAAAGATTGGCAGAGGTATGTTCTGTTAGGGTGGGAAGAGACGATGGTGGGAATGGGGGGGGTTTTCTGGGTGGCTCTTCGACCTATTTCTCCATTTATTGCTGTGGTCATGGGATGATTTGGGCTTCTGTATTTTTACTGAGTCACGGAGGATAGGTTGGAATTAGAGTTTGCACACAATATCAGTGTGTGAATTCTAAATAGTGTACAAATTTTAGCATATGTGAGTATCTGGCAACCCAGCATGAAACATCAGCCATAAAACTAAGACCAAACTTAACAATAAACCTAATTCTAAGCTCCAAAAGATTTTAAAAAGCACTGTTTAAAGTGGATGAATCTGGGTTGGTATGTGTGTGCTTTGGCGCTTTTCCACTGCATGGAACCTACACGACTTTACTCGACTCTGCACGGCTCGGCTCTTTTGTTTTTCCACTGGCCAAATCTGGTACCTAGTCCCTGGAACAAGGTACTGTTTCAGTCCCTGCTCACACCGGGTTCTAACCGTGCTGAGTAGGTACTAAATGGTGATGTGTAAACCCTGCAGAGCGCTGATTGGCCAGAGCCATGTCAATCATTCATTCAAGTCCAGCACAAACTGCCACTTGTAAAATCTCTTAAGTTACAGCAACTTTCACGTTTATTTTTACCGGACTCACAATGGCAGCTCCTAGCTTTACCTCAGGGTGTTTTGAGGAGGTGTATATGCTCCTTCGGCAGACGGCCGACAAAAATTTCCACTTCAGTCCAAAAAACAAAAACAACATGTAAAAACATGATGAGCAAACAGCGCCTAACTTTGTTGTGGTTTTCAAAGCCAGTTATTCATGTCACAAAGAGACCGGGCTTTGTGATGTCACTGGCTCCATTTTGCTGGGGGAGCTGTGCAAGTCGAGCCGTGTCGAGTCGCATCGTGTAGAGCCAGACACGTGGTGGAAAAGCACCATTTGTGTGTGTTTAGGCATGTATTTTGCACATTGTGGGGACCAGAAGTCTCCAGGACATGACTCCTGCAGTTTTTTAGAGCCACATTCAGCAGGAAATGTTGGCAAATGTCAAAAATCTCACCCTCACGTTCATCTCAAAGGGAACAGTGAGACACCAGGGATGTTCTTCCAAGCTGTGTTCCATGATCCAGCCTTAGAACTTGAGTTATTCACACTTCCAGAGTTTCACAGTCCAAAGAATCCCAAACACTCAGCTCTACTGCAGTCAGTTCACTTCCCTGAGAACACCAAACTATTGATTTGTTCTTCTTTTGTGTCTATTTCCTTTTCCAAATAAGGGCGTCTTGATTCTACATGTCCTTTCAGACCCATGGTGTTCAGCTGTCTCCTCACAGATCTCAGAGCTTGGTTTTCTTATCCCTCAACAAACAGGGAGAAGACGGTTTGGGTGCTCTGTCAGGTCTTGCACGGTCGTTAGGAGTTTGAGTTTCTTCTCAAATTTCAATAATCATTTGAGCAGTTTGACTATTTTCCTTTAACTTCCCCCTTCCTTATGCAAGTGGATTATCTTCCAGATAAAGACTGCACCTCTAAAGATCAGTGAGCACAGCGCTAATCTGACTCCATATCTCTGCATTTATGTTTCATTTATCTACATTACGTGAAGTATTTCTTTTCCCGTTGGCGCTGACGCTCCTATTCTGTTGTTATTAAACACTCATGAGGTTTAATCAGTATAGAAACACTAGCCTGTGGTCAAGTTTAAATTATTCACTCAGGATTTTGTGCTCAACTTGCAGAATTAAGCGGGGGGAAAAAGCGCTTTGTTTATGCCACAAAGCTATAAGCCTCCAAAACACTAGGTCAACACTCAGTATCCTCCTCAACAGAGGACAGACTGCTTAATACACCTCCCATGACCATTACATTAACCTCCACATCGAGAACTTCGAGAAGTCATGGGTTTATGCAGAGTGTCCAGAGCTTCTGTTCTTTTGGAACAAGTCTGTGAGGATTTGATGGCACCACAACCCATGCCAAAGAATTAAATGAAGGTCCTTCCCTCTGGAGAAAGCAGTTCCACCCATGTGCAGCTGCTCCAGAGCATTTCATTTGATGGTGTACATTCGGTGGAATTATAGAAGACAAGTAGATAGACGTCTGGATTTCTGTGTCCATTTTGGCAGCTGATTTTTGATTAAGATTTAGTTTTTTGATTAAAATGTGTATTCGTTTTAGACTCATTTTAGTCATTTATTGTTATAAGTTTTAACCCTTGCGAGCCAGGACTGATTCGACTCCACAAGCTTCAACTGTATGAATCATTGGCCAACGTTTGACACAAGCGACTCCCAGAAGCTCAAAGAAACGATTCTTCAAGAGTCGACTCCTCGTCACTAACTGCGTTTGCTTTAGACAAATTTCTCTTTCCTGCTGCTCTCTGTTCAGACATTTTCCACAAAGATCACTGAAGATTCTCATGTTCTCATCTGTGTAATGACGTGATCATGGCAGAGGTTAATGGACAAGCGCTGATAACCATCAAACACAACTAACCGATGTTTCACAGCAGTGCACAGCATATGACCCCCGTCCATGAGCTCAGCGTCCCTTACCCACCACCGTCCCGTGACGAAATTAGTGCAGAATGCTGTGTGTGGGAGGGAAGGTAATGCCCAGGGTGTCCTCCGCTCGGTTCGCCCTCCTCTCGACCTCCAGCTCAGCAATCACATCCCAGCCCCGGGTCGCAACCAACGGGTCAATGTTTCAATAACGTTATTTCAGACATATTACACCAGTGGCCATACTTAAATTGATAAACATTACCAAGGTTAATAGGATATGGTGTTGAGGGCGAGAGGAAGCTGGGCCAAGGTGCATTATTCCCCCATAAATCTGCAGGAGGGGAAAGCCACCTAGGCCCTGGATCACCACTCTTACACTGGGCTAATAAAGCCCACAGAAAGCCGGACCATCAGGCCCAATTCATTCTCAGCGACATCGCGCCACCAGACTCCTCCATTATGATTTTATTTTTATATAACAGGCGAGCTGCTCTGGGAAATGAAGGCTCTTGATGCTCCACTCAAACAGAATCAAAGGAGGGTCTACCTCTAGTTGTGTAAAGCTGGATGCCATATGTGTGTGGGGGTGGGGGGGGCTATGCCCTCACAGTTGGAATTCAGACCATACGTCCACTTGGAAACCACTAAAATTTGTGTAGACCCCAAGGGAAAAGTCGTTTCAAACAAACAAATAAATAAATAGATCAAATAAAAACTTTGCATAATGTATCCATTCCTGAAATCTTGTGCTGACCCCACCACTATCACCACAGCAATATTCAAACAAATGGCTGTCCACTCTGTCCACTCAGTAGCCATTGGGCGATTGAATTACCCTCAAAAGGGTGCCTACAAATGATTGGTCAAAGAGGCTAATGATGGGTTATGAACACAGATAAGCCTGTATCACCAGGTTTCCATTGGACAACAGTAGCCCCACCGGGTCTGATTCATGCCCTATGCCCCACCGAGCGGGTCATTACAGAGACGTCACACACACACACTCTAATTGGCCTTGTTTTTTTGGCTCTATGTATACACACCAGCCCCACGCTGCGCTCAGCACCTAATAATCCCAGTAATAGACAGCACTGTTCAGCGTGTGGCAGAAATATCATTGGAGGGCTTACGGTGGTCTGTTAAAAGACGGTGAAATGCACTCTTCGAGGACATAGACCACGCAGCTGAGGGGAAAAAAAGCTGAATTGGCTGAAGTTTCACCGGCTTTAGGAGGATTAGGATTAGCGCCGTGCCATCTGGGCCACAAACGTCCACGCTGCTTAATTGTCCCGATTGTGTGAGAGGGTGTGAGAGTGATGGTGAGTAAGTAAGAAAGAAAGCGAGCGAGAGAGAAGGATAGAGATAAATACAATGTGTGTATATTTAGGTTTTGCATTAGGCTTAAGACTCTTATTACTGGGCTTCTGATTGGTGCAGTGATCTAAATGATGATTCTATCATCAGGAGATCAGAGGTTCCGTACTCAGGGCATCCTAGGGAGCCCCACCATGAGCATTGTTCAACTGATGTGACAGATCTGGGCAGTTTGCATTCACCTCCTGTGCATTAAGCTGAACAATGGTGACATATTGTTGACAGTTTGAAAAGAAGCGGTGGCTTGGCTTCACGAGTCTCAGAGGACACACATGCTCAACCCCCATCCTCCCAAGGCTGGAATTATTAACATTATAAATTAGGGCAGATATATGCAGATATCACCCTCCAAGTTTAATTTCTAATCAATGTCTTGCAATATTCAGTGTCACAAAAAATGTGGTAATAGACAACAAAAAAGAAGTTTGTTTGTTTGTTTGTTTAAAGACCTGTTGTAGAGATTGAATGCATTACATATGGTCATAGAAAGAAATGTCTACCTAAATATCTAATATATAACAAAATCAAGTGTGTGTGTGTGTGTGTGCGTGTGGGTGTGTGTCAAGGAGGCTGTATTTACACTCGGAGGACTGGGCTCAGTCCGCTCTGATGAAGACTGATAAATGTGACATCACTCTGTCTAAAGATCATTAAATGTCAGGTCCTGCAGCGGCAGCAAAATGCACTGGCAGAAAGTCAATTGTGCGTGTGTGTGGGGGGCGGTTGTGGGCTGGGCCAGGGGTGTGTGTGTGTGTGTGTGTGTGTGTGTTTGTATGAGAACACAAACTGCTCCCCTCCCCCCACTGCCTGAGCAAAGATTTCATATGTCACACTTGTCATATGTCAGAGTAAGTGGTGATCATTTAGCTTTGACCGCTTATTGTAGGTTTGAGCTCTTATTTCATTATATAGACATTGGAAATGTTGGCTCAGAGCACTCTGTCTTATAAACCCTCTTAGCAACAGGAAAACTAAGGCAAAGCTAGTGCTTTTTAGCTGAGACTCTAAGAACCACATCATTACAGAAAATGAAGCACCCACACACTCAGCGGAGAGTATCCTAAACCCTTTCTGCAGGTACAGAAACACAAACGTGAGAGGAAGGTGAAGGGATGGGGTTCTAATAAAGTGGCAAGTCAGAGGAAGTAGAAAGTGGAAGGCAGGGGTTTCTAATAAAATGGCCAGAGGAAAATAGAGAGGAAAACAAGGGTTTTAAATCATTTAGTCAGTGTGTGGAATTAGAAGAACACAATTAGGGTGTTTCTAATAAAGTGGCCATCCGTCTGTATACTGATATATTTCTTAAATCACAAAATTAAATAAGTTCCCGAGATGTTTCTTTGCGTTCGTTAGGCGTTGATTGTTAGGTAACAGTGCATTAGCAGTGTCTCTTTGTGTTTCATTACCCACGCTGTCTCCGGCGGATCGTTTGAATGTATGAGGGCTTATTATCGAGCGCAGCACCAGCGCGGCACGCCCTCCAATGCCATACATAATGCCCTATTAATATGTAGATAATGCGGTAATTGAGAGTTTCTTTCGAGCGCAGTAAGTGCGGGAAAATTAAATGCAGGTGAGCGCTAAATATCGCCAAGGTCAGGTTAGGAAAATTGGGTCTTAATTATGGTGTTTAGTCAGGCATGTAGTGTCGAAGCGGAGCCATGAATAACTCGGCCTGGCCCTGTGTGTTTTCTCACAGTGTGTGTGTGTGGTGAGACAAAATTAGTCCCAAGTATTGTATTTTAAGCACTTCCTATGAAGATCCTAATCAGGATTGGAGAATTAATCATCTAGGAGCTATTGTGGCTGCCGAGCATGTCTCAGATCACTTAATCTTGCACCTGAGGGACTGCCAGCCCTGTCACTCACCAGTGAAGACAGAAATCACCTTACACGGATATATAGAGCATAACAAAAGGACTGTTTGGGACACAGCCGGGTTTGGGAATACTAGACAAACGTGGGAATGCTAGATTTTGCACCACATGGTACCTACACTACCCAACTGTACTTGACTCTAGTCACTGTTTGGTCCCTGGTACTTGGTTCCTTTTTGCACTAGACAATCACTGTCCAATCAGCTCTTAGCAAATTTACTCATCATGGCAGAGTCCCTATTTGGCTCACTTGAAACCATAATTGAGCAGATACCAAACAAGAACCCGGTACCAGGTATCAAATTTACTTAATGAAAAGCAAAAA
>NC_089820.1:63146651-63176651 GCF_029633855.1 Hoplias malabaricus
GATCCTCACAGCAATTTTCCCGCATCTGTTGTAAGAATGAGAAGCCACCTTTGATATCAGACAAAATGGTGGACCATGTATGTCTGTAAACACAGTCCTCAGCTGCCTGCTTTTCCGTCCTCCGCGTTTAACAACACAGCAGCTGTCTGGGAAGTTTTGTACTGCCAGCCTGGTTGACCCGCATTGTTCATGTGCATGACCTGGAGGTAATGGACTGACCTACAGCAGCGGGCAGTTTAGAGCCGTGGATTAAAATTTCATTACATCAACCAGTGGCCTCAAAAGCAGACTTCCATTACAGAGACCAGGGCTCCCCTCGAGCAGCAGCACGCACAAGATCCCCATAACATCCACCACCACCACCACCACCCACCAGGTCAAACATTTATCGCTTTTTCCTGTCTCTTCCTCCCCTAAAAACAGGCATTAATCTTTAATACGGAGATGAATAAATATTTTGTGTTGAGGATCCAGAATTCAGCACTTTTCTCGCACTCCCACAGTTGTATTAATTAAAACGAAAAGCGAGAAAAAGAGAAGAAGGAAAAAAATGAAAACGTTTCCTCAGGGCCTCATTCATGCATATTTCCCCCGCACCGATGAAAAGGAATAATAGGAATTTTAACACCTCTACATGTCACTGGGAAAACAAGGGGCTCGGGAAATGTGAATAATTAACTCTCCTTTGGGGGGCTGCTCTTATAGGCCACGTTCCTCACTTCAAAACTTAAGCAAAGGCACTTTGGCCACCTTTGACCATCGGCTAACAGCAACAGCATCGATAAAGCACTCGGCTTCGGCACTTTGCTGACCTTTTATGGACGAGCCCTCAATCGTTATTGTCCGACTCGCTCTGAAAGGAACACTAGCCTCACTCCAAAGGAGGCCACGCTGAAGGAGTGTGTGTGACTGACTCGTTCTGTTACAGTTACACTTTCAGAGACCGTGGCTTCTCCATGGGTAAGCATCGCCGATAGAATGAGACCCTCGGGAGCAGCTGCACATGAGCCGCAGGTCACCATGTCCCTGCATTCCTGCCTTGATACCATCATCTTCAAGATACCTTCCTCTGATTTTTCTATTCTGTTTACGTCACAGAAACACACAGTGAGAGCTGAGCTTCTGCAGTCGTCCGTTAGTGAGCTACAACGTCACATAACGCTGTAAAGGTTATGTAAAGGCAGCAGGTAGTAACGCAGTCACAGCTCCAGGGACCAGGAGGTTGTGGGTTCGATTCCCGCTCCGGGTGACTGTCTGTGAGGAGTGTGGTGTGTTCTCTCTGTGTCTGTGTGGGTTTCCTCCGGGTGACTGTCTGTGAGGAGTGTGGTGTGTTCTCTCTGTGTCTGTGTGGGTTTCCTCCAGGTGACTGTCTGTGAGGAGTGTGGTGTGTTCTCCCTGTGTCTGCGTGGGTTTCCTCCAGGTGACTGTCTGTGAGGAGTGTGGTGTGTTCTCCCTGTGTCTGTGTGGGTTTCCTCCGGGTGACTGTGTGGAGTGTGGTGTGTTCTCCCTGTGTCTGCGTGGGTTCCCTCCGGGTGACTGTCTGTGAGGAGTGTGGTGTGTTCTCCCTGTGTCTGCGTGGGTTTCCTCCGGGTGACTGTGAGGAGTGTGGTGTGTTCTCCCTGTGTCTGCGTGGGTTTCCTCCGCGTGACTGTCTGTGAGGAGTGTGGTGTGTTCTCCCTGTGTTCGCGTGGGTTTCCTCCGGGTGACTGTCTGTGAGGAGTGTGGTG
This sequence comes from Hoplias malabaricus, assembly GCF_029633855.1. NCBI lineage: Eukaryota > Metazoa > Chordata > Actinopteri > Characiformes > Erythrinidae > Hoplias > Hoplias malabaricus. The sequence continues at coordinate 63,148,379 of NC_089820.1, forward strand.
TGTTCTCCCTGTGTCTGTGTGGGTTTCCTCCAGGTAACTGTCTGTGAGGAGTGTGGTGTGTTCTCCCTGTGTCTGCGTGGGTTTCCTCCGGGTGACTGTCTGTGAGGAGTGTGGTGTGTTCTCTCTGTGTCTGCGTGGGTTTCCTCCGGGTGACTGTCTGTGAGGAGTGTGGTGTGTTCTCCCTGTGTCTGCGTGGGTTTCCTCCGGGTGACTGTCTGTGAGGAGTGTGGTGTGTTCTCCCTGTGTCTGCGTGGGTTTCCTCCGGGTGACTGTCTGTGAGGAGTGTGGTGTGTTCTCCCTGTGTCTGCGTGGGTTTCCTCCGGGTGCTCCGGTTTCCTCCCACAGTCCAAAAACACACGTTGGTAGGTGGATTGGCGACTCAAAAGTGTCCGTAGGTGTGAGTGTGTGAGTGAATGTGTTTGTGTGTGTCTGTGTTGCCCTGTGAAGGATTGTGTATTCCTGCCTTGCGCCCAATGATTCCAAATAGGCTCTGGACCCACCACGACCCTGAATGGATAATACATGGATAATATAATTATGTTACAGATAATGAATGAATGAATGAGTGATATTTGCATGAGCCAATAATACAACTTTAAAAATATCCAAAGTGAAATGTTAATAAGTTCACTGACTGACTGTTAAACATCTGTCCAGGTGTTGTGTGGGACAGAGGATGTAGAGCCAAAAAACTGGACCACAGTAGATCTACAAAAACAGCAGATGGTTCTAATATTGTTTTACTGGACTCTGTGGTCAGGATCAGGTTTAGGGACAGATATAGGGTACGTTTTAAGGCTGCTTTTTTCATGAGGGTTGCCAGATATTCATGTGTCATTCATAGGCAGCTTACAAATCCTGGGAATGTATTTTTAGTAAAATATGTATGTTTTGACCAAGTGATACCAGTCTGGGAATAACAGAGCTGGATGTTTTCTGTGTACGAATAAACGCATCCATGCTGCAGTACATTCACCAGTTATACCCCACAAATGCAGCACACATGATACAGTAGTCTTTGAAGAGCAGCAGCCCCCGAGGTCAACAGAAAACGGGGGGTGGGGACAGACAGCTCATCCTGGACGCCCTGAGGAAGCCGTGTCACTCTCTCTGACGCTGAGCAGATCTGACAGATCCAGTGGCATGTTACTGGTCGCTTCGCTCCTGCTGGGAAACAGGTCTCATGCCATGACAAAGAGTGAGAACCCCTCGATACACACACACACACACACACACATTCACACTCACATACACACTATCAACCCACCCCTGCCCTCTGACGCTCCATTAAAGCCCATCCACAGGGAGGTGACCACTGGAAAACGTGTGGCCCGTCGCCCGTAATTCAATAACGAAACTAGAGAAAGGGCAGCAATTTCGCTGACGACTCCCACGCGCCGTGTGATGGACGCCACGCTCTCGTGACTTCGCTGATGACCTTACGTTCCGAAGGGGACCCTCACAAAGTCAAAGAAGCATGGTTTTATTTTCGGTTTATTGCAGAGCCACTATCGTGCCACTGATCAGCCAAAACATTAAAAACAGCCTCGTTACTCCTCATCGTCAATTACAGGCTGTAGTTCTCTTGTTGCTCTGCATACTTTTTGTGAGACCACTACAGAGTCGGTGTGTTAGTGTGCACTGAAATGAGTAGACTGTTGTTCTGCATACTTTGCTAGCCCCCAGCATACACACACTAACTCACCACCATCACATCAGTGTCACCACAGCGTGCAGTGGTCCTTTGGTGGGCATTTGCTGACCTTTAAAAAACAGGGTGAAAGGGGGGGCTAATGAAGTATGCAGAGCATCAGATGGACAGTGTTGTAGAACTATAAGGTGCTCCTGTATGGTCAGTGGAGTGGACAGATCTGGGATTAAAGGTGCAGTAGGTGATTTCATTTCACTCAAGCACAAATAAACACCTGTTTGTAGGGCATTTTCAGGACGCACAAACCCAGGTGGCTAGGTGTGTGAAGTAGAATAACAGAGAGGCACTGCTTTGAAATTGCCTATTGCACCTTTAATATTTTGGTGGAACGTGAACAAGCTGAAGCGCGTGTTTATGACCCACTGGCCCACATCTGGTCTGCTTCAGGACACGCGCCGTCCCCGCGCGCTGCCACGAGATACTAGCCTCTGTCTCCCACGCAAACCGCACCAGCGACGTCTCGGGGCATCGAGTCGCAACGTGTGTAGGATCCGGACGAGCGCGAGCGACAGGATACGCGCAGTCACAAACAATGGCACGAGGGAGTGCACATGGTGGTGGTGTGAAGGTGAGGGGGGGGGGGGTACGGGTGAAGGAGGAGAGCGCGCACGGCCGCAATTATAGCACGCGATGTACAAGTCGAGGAAGAGTGGCGCAAGGCTGGCAGCGCGCGCTCTCCGTGTGTGTCAGTGTGATAAGGTGTCACAACAATGCCCCCCCCTCCTTAATCCAGACCCCCTGCTTCACTGGCTCCAGCGCGCGCTGCTCTCTGATGCGCAACACGAAAAACACCGAGCGCTTCGTGCTTTTTGCATCTCTCTCTCTCTCTCTCTCTCTCTCTCTCTCTCTCTCTCTCTCTCTCTCTCTCTCTCTCTATCACACTCTCACTTTCTTGTCTTTATCTCTGCCTCTATTCTTCTCTCTCTCACTTTCTTGTCTTTATTTTTCTCTCTCTCACTCCCTTCTCTCTCTCTCTCTCTCTCTCTCTCTCAATCTCATCTTTATCACACTTACTTTATTCTCTTTATCTCTCTCTCATCTTTATCACTCTCTCTATTCTTCTCTCTCTCTCTCTATTCTTCTCTCTCTCTATCTATCTCTCTCTCTTTCTCTCAATCTCTCTCTCTCTCTCTCTTTCTCTCTCTCTCTCACTTTCTTGTCTTTATTCTTCTCTCTCTCACTCTCTTTCTCTCACTCCCTTCTCTCTCTCTCTATCTCTCTCTCTCATTCTCTCAATCTCTCTCTCTCTCTCATCTTTATCACACTTGCTTTATTCTCTTCATCTCTCTTTCATCTTTATCACTCTCTCTATTCTTCTCTCTCTCTCTCTCTGGTTTTTTAAATAATTTTCCAATATTAAAGAAACTGGTTTAATTTGCAGCAAAATGCAGTATTTCTTGGTCGTCTTGAGAAAATGCAAATATTTATTTAAACAAATGTGTTCAAACTTTTTCGCACAGATAAAAATAAGCACACCCTATTAGCACTGAGCATTTGCACACATACACACACACACACACACACACCTTTTTCACCACATCAACTGTGAGAGCTGTGAACACTGTAGAATGAAGGAACCCATAGAACCGTGATTTGAAGAAAAACCCATGACATTAAAAAGATATTAAGAACTTTCTTTATTGAATGTGCTTGTGCAGTGGTTATTACTCTGCACTCATCTCTACGATAAAAGTCCCAGCTCAGGGCAGAAAGCGATAGCGCCTGGAGGTCACCGCAGCAAAGTTAAACAAGACCGGCCGGACGAGCGAAAGGCCACGGAACGTGCTGGTCCTGAGCCGTGGTGCTAAAGCCCATCTGCTGGAGCTGATTTATCACACGGGAGCCTGGAGAGAGACGAGAGTGGAATTAGCAATGCAAATACGGGCCAAGGATCAGGCGGAGAACAAGAGAAAGGACATGCAGTGAGGTAGTAATAATGAATTTGTCTCAGGTAGCGTATCTCAGGGGGGACAAGGCGCATAATGCAGGGATGCACCCACCACCATACTTCTCTCCCCTTGTCTTCCCTTTAGCTCCCACAAGTGTAAACACAGCGTTTACGCTGAGGAAATCTTTCACTCGCTGGACGCCATGCTGATGAGCAAAGGCTCCCGTGCATGAAGCAGCATCAATCACAGCCCTTGTTGGTTTTATTTTGTTTACTGGTTTATTTACAAGCAGGTATAATAAGGGTGAATGTTACAATCAACAACAGCAGGCTCTAGAGGTCTCAAAAAGATGAATTTGAGAAACCGAATCCCTGAAACTAAGCCCAGCATTAAAGGAACACTAGGTAATATTTTTATCTTAAAATTACAACTTCAAAATCCCTGTGATGCTTCACTGCGCTGTAATAGGGAGAACAGAGCTTCTGCCGTTGCTACACTGCGTTCTGCACTGCAGAAACTGCGCTATGTAATTTTTAGTGGAGGGTAGGTCACCGCTCCCTTCCCCTGCACATTGATTTCAGGAGAGTGTTGTAAAAGGGAATTACAGTCTGCAACTGTAGGGGGCGCCCAGGAACAAAAATACCAACTCTCATCTCCCTAATCTTCCTTTAAATCTAAACGTAACCATAAATGGAACAGTAGGACAGCGCTCCTCGGCGAAGTGGAGAAGCGTACCAATACCTCTGGGATCAAGTGGAATGGTGCTTTGGATCCAGATGTAATCATCCAATATCAGTACTTTTCCTCACTAATGCTATTGTGTCTGCATGCCATCAAATCATCACCGCAGTGTTCCAATATCTACTGTAACATCTTTCCAGAACAGCAGAGGCACTGCAGCGCAGGAAAGTAAACAACCTATTATTACCCAGCATTTCTAAAGTAATATTCAATGTAAATGTGATTTAATTTACAGCGGAGATGCAGCTATAGTCTTTAAAGGTGACCACTGTCATTATTAAATGTAGTCTTGACATCCCACTGAGTGCATGGAAGAAACACATAATGAAATAACGCCTCTCCTAACAACAGCTCAATAACAACACAACCCAGTGTTAAAAATAATGTGCCTCTTATTAGGAGCAGTGTGCAGTCTCCATAGACTCCCAGCTGTTTCTGCAAATGAAACAATAGGGAAACAGGAGCCAGCGCTCGCTCCGGTAATTAATGTAAAAAAATCATAATTCATGCAGCTTTCGCAGTAGGTGCCCTCTTTGATATCATCACAAGACCACCCTTATTTTAAGAACATACTTTGTTAGAAAGAACTTGGAAACTAAACTTGTTTTTTGGCGTATATTCGGTGTATTTTACTGACATTTTGTACATCAGTCAATGTTTTTAAGATATAGTCCAACTGCAAGGCTAATGGCGCTAACAGGCAACAACCATGCATTTTGTACTGGAGCTACGAGGCTAACAAGCAACAGAAGCAAATAGCCTTCAAGATAGCATCATGATAATTGTTTGCCTTTATCATTGAGCATTAACAGTGCCACTAGGGCTTAGTCACTGGGGAGGCCAGAGTGGATCTACATAGAAGAGCAAAATAGGTCTGTAAAGTGAGCTCCCATGATGCACTGGTGCTCTGTCTCTGAGCGATTCAGGGGTCTTTGATGTGTTTACAGTTGTTGTTTACGTTTTTTATGTGTATTATTTAGTACATCTTTATCTTTGTTTCCTTGAAGTTGTCTTAAGTCTTCACCCAAATCCAGGAAATGTCCACCGATTGCTAGTCAGCATTAAAGAGACAATCCAGCTGAAAGCTACATAACAGTGACTCATACACTGTCAGAACCCAGAAAACCCTTTCTTCAGCATAAATAAGTAATGATTTTAGATTTGGTGTTTACTCAATACTAATCAGACGTTTTTATTTTTAGCTACATTAGCCCAGTAGTTAAAAGCCAGTTCTATGCTAATGCAGCTAACAAGCTTCTACTGGAGCAGACTGGAAATGTCAGCTATGGCAGCTATGGCACATTAAGACATAATATGACAACAAGCTGTTGAGAATTACACCACGCCAAGTCGCTGTCAATAGTTCTGCTGTATTTTGACCGAAAGTTTCTTTTAAGTGGCTGGATGATGGTTTCCAAGGAGACGCCATGAGCCCAGGCCTTGGAGCCGTCACTATTGGGTATCTCACTAATGCGTGCTGAGACCAGGGCCCAGAGAAACTACTTCTTAATTCTTACTTCATTAACTACTAGGCACCCTTTGGCCTCGTATATCTGCATGCGCTCTAAATAAGCATCAAACTGACAAACCATATTACGCTTATTTTAAACACAGCTTACAGTAGCTGTGAAACTCAGCAAGTTAAATGTTCAGTGACGTCTTGTGCTTACGGCATTTGTGAGACTTGCTTGTCTAGAGCCTTATACAGATGTAGATGAACTCATTGCTTGGAGTCTTAGGTGTGGGTAAATGGCTAAATGGCTCGTGTCCAATCAATACACCAACAGAATGGTATTGTATACTGTATCCCAACAACTTTACACTAGATATTAGAACATTACTTTCAGCCACAATAACTTTACTGCAGTCACTAATTACAGGAAGCACTGAAAAGAAGCTTCTTAACAGAGAGTTTACTGCACAAAACGATGTTTGTGTTTTCGCACTCACTCTCTCCTCTTGCCCATTACCTTCCGGTGGGGAACAGGTGCAGTAACATGGTTTGCCCCGAGTCTCCCCGAGGCTCTGCTCCCTAAAGCCAAGCTCTGCTCCCCTGATACAGCTGTATGGAGCTCAGCCTAAATCCCACACACTACACACACACACACACACACTCTACAATTCACAGTCCACGGTCTAAACTACTCATTCTAAACTCAACACTCTACACTTCACACTCTATACTTCACTCTCTAACAACTGACCTGAGTTTAGGTGACAGTCCTCAGACGACCTCAGTGTGCGGGACGTCCCGGATGGAGCATTTTCCGCTCTCTATGCCTCACAGGTCTGGAGTTACATAGAAGGCGATATCCTCTCAAATAGCTCCCTGCTCACCATTTGTCTTTGGACATGAATTACCCAAATCCTGAGGCCAGGCTTTTTCTGCTCAGGTCTGATTGAGTGATTGGTGATTATACCAGGCATTACTGGCAATAAAACAAAAGCCCCTGCACTCTTTTAATGCCAGCCCCCCGCTATGCAGCCTTCAGACATCAGACACGTAATTACAGTCATTTCCAGCTTCACCGGGCCACGTCTCCCACCTTTCCCTCTGTTTTTTCTGTCAATTCTAATTTATGCTCCTTCTGTTTTGTAGCTGGAGATATCTCCTCCAATGCCTCGTCGATTGGTGCTGTATAAATAAATACATCTTGTCGTTGTTGCGCGTGTGATGATGCCTCTCTTGAGTTCAGATTGTAACGTTATAAATATATTGTCACTTCATGACCCACCTCACCTCACGCACTATTTTTACTGGTTCATCATAGAATATTTTTTTTCAACAGCTCTCAGTAACAAAGGAGAAAACAAAGAAATGATGTCCTTAATTTCCTAACTCCTAAACAACAATGAGAAAGACATTTTTCATTTTTACCACCAACAAGTGGCAAAAATAGTATTATTTGCATAATTACTTTAACAGGATTAACTGAGAATAAATCCACACCACTGACATCCTGCATGAATATATTCCACAGGCTTTGTACAGCGGTATTGTAGATCTAAAATGGTGAGAACACTAATTGTAGCCACGTGTAAGCTCAGAATTTAAAGGAACACTACGTAAAACTTGGTATTTCTTGCTCCTGAGCACCCCCTACAGTTGCAGAATTTAATTCATTTTTACACCACTGTCCTGAATTGATGGGAGGGAGGGGGTCTGGGTTCCTACCCACCTCTAAATTTTCATAGTACAGTTTCTGAAGTGCTGACCCTGGAATAGCAACAAAGGAAGTACCGTGTTTTAAATTGCGGGAGAAAAAATGAAGCAACGCTTTCTTTTTAAAAGTTCATGGCTGCTTGTATATAGCCTCATGAATACCATGAATCCTTACACATTGCTGCAGTGTACATACAGTGAGTGTGTGTACAGTGTGCTAGTGTGTGTATTTGTGTGTGTTAGCTATAATGAAGCTGTAGTTACAGAAAATGACGTGGGGGAAAATGGGTGACTGGTGTCCCTCGCTCTGATTAGGATCACAGGGGGCTTCTGGAAGGGAGGGGGAGGGTTAGGTCACTGGCCGCTGGACTGGACGACACTGCCCACGCTTCATTACGGCTCAGTGGTCACTTAACTGCTGCTGGGGGTGTAATCAGCATGCTAATGAAGCCCCTGCCGTTGCCCTCCCGGCTTCAGAGCGACCAACGCGGGGCCAAGGTGAACATGTCTCTGCTGAAAACACACACACAAACACACACATATACCAAATACATGCTACAAGCCTAGTAGAGGGTGAAGAAGAAAGTGAACACAGGAGCTAATAGGGAAAGTTGAGACATTTTATAAAATGCAATAAAACAAGAATCAGTGATTTGTTCATTTTCTTGAAGCTTTATTTAATTGACAAAGTCACAAAGAAAATATTTCCAAGTTAGTTTATTATTTTTAATAGTTTATTATTTTTTAATTAAATATTTTTGTATAAGCCCACAGTTAGAATTAGACACCTGCAACACTCATGAAATGTTGGGACAGAGGTGTGTTTACCACTGTGTTCCATCACCTTTTAACACTGTTTAATCATTCAGGAACTGAGGATACCAGTTGTTAAAGTTTTGCAATTGTTTTTTTTTTTTTGGTGTTGTTGTTGTTGTTTTTTTTTTTTTGCATCCTTACTTGAGACAAAATGTCAGCTGCTCATGGTTCATGGTTGCAATCCCCGATTCTTCTATTCAAGATACACCACAGCAGATAGATCTGGACTGCAGGCACCTCAGCCAAGCACACATACCCCATGTATACAAAGCCATGCAGTTGTAACAGGTGAGGCCTGACATTTTCTTGCTGAAATAACCATGGACTTCCCAAGAAAGATCCAGCATCCAATTCATACCTGCTCTGTGAAGGTCCTGAGGGGGCCATCAACTAACAAAATTTGCAGAGCAACAGATGGACTACAGTTTGGATCTTTGCACCTGCAAGATCAGTGGTACTGATAATTGATGGTCAATCACTGTAAAGACAAGGAGACGGCTTCACTGGCTGATTCTTGTATAGCTACATTAGCTTTATAGCTCCAATGCTAAACTAAAGAAGTACATTCAACATGTCTTGGTTGCTCAACTGCGTTTGAAGCAAGAATAATATTAAGTAAATTAGATTTTTGGGCAAACCATTGTGGTAATAACCAGGGCCACAAAAGTGCAGGACTCTGAATGTCACAGTGTCCAATTAGTTAAGTCCACCAATTTACAGGAGCTGTTTTCCAGCAGACCTCATTACCTTAATACCTGTAACTGTCCTCAAGCTTTGAGGATGAATAAAGGTCTTTCTGCAAATGTTTCACCAGAAAATATCATTTATAATTCAGTTCAACTTTCTGTTCCAGTTGTTACATTCTGCTTAAAAGGGTTCGGGATTCATGGCAGAAAATAGTTATATCTCTCAAGTGTTTAAATTCACTGGAAAAGAGCTTGTGTGATGTTCAAAAGTAGACATCTCTTATAAGTAATACATTCATTTTTACCATGTTTTTTGTCATCCTTCATTTACTATATTGACCCTCTGGGGTGTACTAACATGGCTCTGCATCATATTCAGTGTTTATCAGTGATTTTATTGATATCTTTGCAATAAAACTAGGCAGAAATACATCTCAAACATTTCCTGAATATGTAGCATCTGCACATTCTATTCCATCCCATAATGAGACAATAAACCCTGCACAAATGGAGTTAGAAAGGGTTCAAGATAAATGAGATACACCTCATCAGGTCTATCACCATGATTTACTGGTGGATTCATGGAGTCAAACTTACATTTACTAGTACATTTACTACTACATTTACTATTCTGGTGTAAATGTGTTTGAGTGCTTGGACCCCTGAACATTGCTGTTTCCAGAGCTACACATCTTGGTTATGATTCGTAGGGGCGAGCTGCTGATTCCACAGAGCAGAAACAATTTACTAACCACGATCGAATTTAGAAGATGTTTTGAACTTCGTTTAGAACCTATAATATTGTTTGCATATGTGTGTGTGAGAGAGAGAGAGTACCAGGTGTTTATCACATTGTGGGGACTCATAATTGTTGCAATCAACAAGCTGGTTCCTACAATGTAAATCATAAAATTGCAAGGTGAAGGTGTTAGGGTGAGGGTTTTGGGAAGGGTTAAAGAGTGTATAATAATACTTATGGACATGATTAACATAAATCCCAACAAACTGAATGTTATCAGTGAGGAAACAGTATCCACAAGACAGTGTGTATACACAAAGTTAGCTTGGAGCACTTGTGTCTTCAAAGCTGTTGTTAACCTTCTGTCATTCTTAATTCTTCACCTTGGGTTTAGAATTAAAGCCAAAAAGTATATCCTCTATAAGTGACAGAAATAATACCTCCTTAAAACAAAAGACCTTTACACTAATGAGATGATGGTCACAGCTGTTCTCCCTCAGTGTAATCTTTATTACATATTTTTTATCAATTACTATGAGTCGGTAAATAATGAAAGTGAAACAAAAATATGTTAAAATAAAGTAAAAGCTAAGCCACTAGATCACTTTCCACGTAAATAAACATGGATTCTACAAGTTTCCGGGGGTGCGATGTTATACCCTTCTAGCAAACACTTGGCATTGAACATTACCTTAAAGTGGACAATTATGAAGAAACCACTGTGTCTTTGAAGTTCTAGATTCTTACAACCCAAAAAATCAATAACAACATGAGCCATCCTTATTTAGGTTAAACAGAACAAAACAGATGCAATGAGTACAGAGAAATACAAGCACTGAGCACAAAAGAAGAAAACAAGAATGGAGAAAAAGAGAACTGAGCAGTAATGGCTAAAAGCCAAAGCTTCTGTTCCTTATTACTGACTGCTATGGACTCGGGTCTGGGGGAACAGCAAGTGGCTCATTATCATTTGAATTGACAGATGCCGAATCCAGCTGTTCTAAGACTTGATCCTTGTGGTATTTTGACCTAAACAGGTCACAGGTGTTTTATTGCGACACAAAACCTCATGTGTTCTCATGTGGAAATGAAGTAGTATATGTCCACTGTAAAACTCAACTACAACGACTGAATATTGGACCGGTCAAAGTCCGCCAAAGCTCTCTTTTATCCAGTTGATGTCAAAAAGAGTGTGAATTACAATGTTCATAGAGCACACCGTTTAGTGCTTGTCACATCGTGATAGGACATTTTTCTCAAAAGCTATCACCGCTAAAGTGCTTTACTGTACTTTTAGCAGTATCTGAATTGCAGTGTAAGTTAATAGGGTTTCTACTGCCACCTCCACCTCCACTGAAAGCCATTAACCCTTGCCTACCATCAAATAAAGTCTGTGCAACAGGAGTGATATTTTACATCCATGACTACATTCTCATCTGAAGACAGTAGTCATTAGAACAAGACTGGATCGATTATGGAAGTCCATTCTGTAAGGTTTTCAACAGATTTGGTCTTAAAGTGCAACAACGGGGAAATAATTAAGATAAAACTTGTTTATTCTTGTGTTCTTTTGTTTGTTAAGGTTTGCTGAAGTAAGTTCCAAGATACTTACACTTACACAGCACTTTTCCTGACCCTCAGAAGGGCTTTATATTCTTTGGAACATTAGGGATTCACCTCCACCACCATCCACATGGACCATCTATTAGTCACAGGGCACATGAGAAAGAAACACTGAGCCAGGTTTTTGAAGGTGTGGAGGATTAGGAGGCTGACCTTCCTCTGTCCCCTCATCACTTAGTGCAGTGCTAACATTGGAGTGTGTTCGCTTATGTATCTGAATTTGGCAATAGTTAGTATTCTCCTCCCAGTGTGTTGAGCTCCACTGATGCTCTTAGTGACCGACCGTGAGGACGAATTGCATCTTCCTGTGTCTCAACGTAGGTGTGTGAAATGATTATACAAAGACCAGGAACATCTGTTTAACAAGGTGTATATTAAACCAGGGATGCCATGGTGCCTATAAGCTCTATCAACATCAACCTATATGTCCGTATATCCATATTAATGCAAATACGTCTGGACTCTGCATCTGCAAATCCAGGTAGAGTTGCCATCAGTGTAAAAGATGCTCCCTTCAGAAGGTCCTAAAGCATGTTGATTAAAGATTAATGTGCGATTTGCATGTAAAAGGTGATGCTATGGCACCTCTGGAATAATGCAGCTCCCACCCATGTGTAATGACTACAAATGAGTCCTGATCATCTCTAATTCAGCGCATGGAAATCAGCCGGGGAATTTGTCTATCACTTTGAAAGGGTCCACATTTCACTAAAGAAGGGTTTGCCATGTTTAGCATTTTTATCAGGCGAATTAATGAATCAAATCACTTTTTATTATTAACTACATTTCGAAAGGTGAGATCTGGGCACTGTTCTAACAGCGGCTTGCTTTTCCCAGTAGGAGATCATTAGGCACTGAAACCTGTGTAGAGATATTTCATTAGCGCTGCTTTGCTTTCAGATGTATTAACATCTTCATTTAGTTTAAGTTCATTTAAGGATCACAGGGTTTCTGAAGAAATTTCAGCATGGCCAAACGTCCATAGGTGGCTCGGGTGTTCATTTGTAGAATGGACTAATAGACGTGGACAGGCTAATGCCATGTACAAGGTCATCTAAGGTCACCAAGTTCAACGCCAAGCATGGAATAGACACCTTTAGAATGGTCTGGGGTAGGGATGGATAGTTTCTAAATAGACGGCAAGTCATGAATTGCTATGGTTTTCCAGTAAAGAAATAAGTCTACAAGCCTACACTATCATTTCCAGTACAGACCTGCAAGAATCAGCATGAAGATCCAGCTGCTCTAACACCTGACAGCCCCTCTGCACCTGCACACACAGCAATGGCCCAAATAATGATATCAACCCTATAATTCTAACAGCAAGCCCCTAAAGAAACACCAGTGCATGACGTCAAAACGCCAGTGGCCAAATCAGCTCAACATCCAGCATCACTGTGCTAACAAGGACAAAGGCAAACGGTGGACTGACCCTTCAGGGTTTGTATTAGGTCATGTTGCTGCTGAAAGCTGCAGACTCATTATTATTTAGCTACATCTGTATTTGTCTGTTTGTGCACCTACTCACAAAATCATCATGAAAAAGCAGCTAATGGGTCATGCATTAGACCTTTAATATCATCTCATTATGAAGTCTGAGACACGTCCATTTAAGGACATCTGGGTTCAGGTAGGTTTCCTTTACGGGGAAAATCAACCTTGTCAAAAATAGCCATTTCACCCAGTGGTAATGAAATATCTATAATGTGTTTTTACCACATGTATGTAAACACATACTGCCCTCACACATACAGTCGCACTCCAATACCCTGCACAGTTCAGCTACGATAGTCAGTTATGTTAAGAATGTTAAGATATATATATATCTTACAAAAACACAAAAATTTCCTGCAGTATGTACTAAATATAGTTCACAAGTTGTGGATGTACAGCTTATTTTGATGGGGGCCTTGCATTAAATATCTTAAAGTCTTAATTCTAACCTTAACCTTAAGCTTAACCCAGACTTTACACCGAATGTATGTTAAAGTATTCAGAAGATCCATGCAGAAGATCCAGTGACTTTGTTGGAAAATGTCAGGACACAATGAATCTAGAATATTTGTAATATTTCTGTTTACTACTTAATTCACTACTTTCCCAGAGAGCAAGTCTGTCTGGATCCAGAGTTCCTAATATGAGCCTGACACTGATTCAAACTGATGCATGACATCAGACATCTATTAGACCAGGGCTTCATGGCCAGGAGTAGAATCCTTGAGCGGGATTGTGTTTGTTCCACAACACAATGTTAAACATGGAGTACTGTGCCAAAGTCATAGGCACCTAGGTTATTATTATTATTAATAAACACACAGTTTGTTTCCAGATGTTCTCCTTGATTGTGTGGATTTCTTAAATTAACAGCACACTTGATGCAACTTGATGTATTTATTTCCTGTAAAACTAGGTATTGGATGATATCATCTCATAATAATGGACTGCCCAAGGACAGATTTAGAAAGGGTTAAACCAACACATTCACACACAATATTACTACTTACTAAAATCATTTATATTTAATTATTTACTTTTATTCAATTAGGATTTGTATTGGTTTGTTTTCTTTTTTTTTAAGTAACAGTTGTGTGAATGTATACCACATTAATATTGACAAGGCATTTCCATGCATTTCTTTCTTTTGTGCTGGAAGGCAGTGTTATTGTTAGCTAAATGACTAATCAACACTAGCATTGATCGGATTGTTAGCTAAATGGCTAATCAACACTAGCATTCATCAGATAACGTCTTCTCTTCCCAGCTCCAACATATTCAACAACAACTTACAGGAAATTCATTTTCCTGTTCTTAGCATCTCACCTAGCTTCTATCTCCAAAGCTCAGACATTAAACTCATGGCCAAGTTTCTTCCGAAATTGTTTTCCAACTTACGCTGTGATGAATCACAAGGATCTGACTATGCTTCTCTCCTGAATAACCTCGTACCCGAATGGCTGAAGGCTAGGTGAGACTCATTTTAAATAAAGGACACAAAGGATTTAGAACATTGGACCAAGCCAGAGAAGAGCTGAAGCCATAGCTGCAAGCTTTAAGCCTCCGCTTGCTCTAATTGCAGCTCCATCGTTGCATCATTTAGCTCTGTTTGTTTTAATTACGACGGCTGGGTGTGTAATAGCCTGATTGCTTTCACATTGAAGCTACTCCTGATTAAAGGAAGCCAGTCTTGCTTGTGGAACATCTGATAGATGTACCCCGTCAGAATCTGATTCATGCCTTCAGCAGAACGCCATTCCTAAGTGCTCCCTTTTAAGTGTCACTGCAATTTTTTTGTTTACTAATGAACTGCGATTATATTTATTTATATATTTATTTTATTTTTGGCGAGGCATTCTGATTCTTCCCCATCAAACAAGGCCCTGGTCAGAAAGGAATCTCTGCAGCCATGAGGCAGATCAGATGAGAGGAAATCAAACATCAAATGCAGGATAGTGGGACCCAAGGAGACCACGCGGTAGTACCCTGAGTTTTAGCCCTAACACAGAAGGACTTTGGAAAAGCAGAGATCTTTTCATGTGTTTGATCTGACTGTCCTTTTATTTGCTCGAAGCGGATGTTTCATCTGAAGTGGGTATTCTCCTTGATAGATGAGTAAAACGTTATAAAACCATTGGAACATGGCGTAATCCCATTTCCCGAAGACCAGTCGTGGTGGCTCAAACCCTACAGGAGTTTTCCGGACCCGTTATCAACTACTAAACCCGACACATGCTTCCAAGACAATTCAAGCTGCTCTGTCTCCAAAAATCCCACATGATAATACCACATGAGTCAATCTGTCCAGTCCTGCCGAGCAATCCCTACGACGTGTAGTGAGACAGACGTCCGTTTTCAAACGCTTTCTACCTATTATCTATTATCTATAGAGCTTTCCATCCACTGTCCCTGGCCTGGAGAAGCTACGACTGTCAGCCGGATGACAAAGGACATTTGTCAGAATAATAAGGGTGACGTTTATTTGTCAGTCCTCAGGCAAGGTGAGCCACAGACTGATCATTAGAGCTCTGGCCATGTCTGGCAGCTTGGTGAGCAAGGCGCTCTAAATATTCCCCAAGCTCAACACACACACACACACACAAAAAAAAGGAAAAGCTCTCTTTCACTCTGTCTCTCTTTCTCTCCACGGATGAAGAAAAGCTACATTGATGCTGGCCTTCGTGTGCAGCTATTGTCGTATCCAGGCTGAAGGACAGTTAGTGATTTTCAGCTTTGGTGTGAAACACAGAGGGGACAGACGGGTTACCTTGAGACACGAGCTAACAATACCGACGCCCCGAGACAAGAACGGTACCAAAGTGGCTGATCTTTTGAGGAATGACAATGGAGATGTAGCTAATGATACAGGAAAGTTAGCATGAGTTCATTAGCATGTGTTAATTGGCGTGATGCTCGCTGACCTCTAGAAATGGTCATTCGTTAACGGTGGGTCATTGTGTTTTTGGGCCAAATCAGACAGATCCTCCATAGCTGGTGAAAACTAACATCTGAAAGTCTATCCTTCATTGCTAATTGACGGAGAGCTCACGCGCTTGTTTGCGTCCCACAGTTTTTTGTTTATGATCTGCATCGGCGTCTCATTAGAGCTAATCGACTTCAACTGAGGGGCTGTGTTTCCGCCCCTGTCTCCTCCACCCAACCCTGCCGCAAATTACCCCAGTTTTCTTGCTGCTAAAAGTGCTCACGGTTCCGGAAAGCTTTCGCCAACTTCGGATGAGTTTGGAAAAAGAGAGAGACGGGGGTGGGGGGGGGAGAAAAAAATAGCTTTTAACCAGTAAAAATATTAACATAATTTAATATGGCAATTAAGATAGAAGGAAGGCCAAGGGAGCATGGTGACATCCCGCCTTGTCCCGAGGGGCCGGCGTGTCCGTGTGTCTCTCCTGGCCGGGGCAAGCTCGGCTCATCTCCAATTAGCTGTGAAAGTTCCCCTGATTAAAACCAGCCCACCAGTCCCCAGCCCCTCATTATCCTGGGCCTTGCGTTTTTTTCGTGCACTGTTTCGCCCGGCACTTATCTCTCCCCAGATATACGCTTGACTTTTAATTACCGTGGTCATGGCGTTGGAGCCCGCTGATAAGTTTGATGGACAGCACGGCTTGGGGCGCAGGCTTGAAAGAGCGAAGGATGGAAGCAGTTGGAGGATGGACGGAGGATTGAAGAGCTTCTGTTTCTGCTGCTTTTCCACGGTGAGTCCGGCATGTGATGTCTGCTCTAAGACACCTCCTATCCTGTTGCTTTGCTCCTTTGTGGCTCTCGGGCCTTAAGGGCAGATCTCAGAAAGATTATCTCCACCAAAGGAAGGAGGACAGCCTGTGAAAGCTGTCGGAAACGAGTGCATAAACTCATCACAGCACCCCCTCTGAGTATGTGGTTTTACTGTGGCACCTGGAGGGCCCAGAGCTGATGTTTTACCAGGATGAGTGTGTGTTTTAGCACCATCGGTGTGTCCAAAATGGCTAATCCCCATATTACTTATGATATAGTGCACTACAATAGGGAGCAGAATTCAGGAACGTAGTGAGTGATTTTGAACTCTACCTCATGTAGGTTTATACTAAACTCAGTGTACATGGGTTGCACTCTACCTTTTGCAGTGCATTGTGGGATTGTTTGAGTGCACTGATAATTGTCCCCTATTATTTTCAGACACTTTTACAAAATGGTGGTACCCCATAATAATGCACTATATAGTGAATAGGGCATAATATAAGTGCCCTATTGTGGAAACACTGTCACGTCCTGTGTTTGTTTTCCCCACCATGTGCTCATTTAGCACATGGCTCTGTTTATTCTTCCTGTCTTCGCCCAAGTCCCACCTTAGCCCCGCCCTCTTGTCAGAGTCTCCTTTGTAGTCCTGCCCTCTCGTTATTGTCCCCAGGTGTTCCTTGTCAGTGCTCTGTGTATATATAGTCCCTTTGTTTCAGTGTTCCCTTGTTGGTTCTTGTGTGTGTAGATGTGTTTCTTTGTCTGTTGTCTTACACATTATCACCAGTTCACAGTTGTTATGTTCCTGTCCTAGTTATGTTCCACTGAGTTCTAGTTTCTTGCCTCCCTGCCCCTGTTTCTTCTCTGTTTGTTGTGTTTGCCTTGGTTTTCTTTAAATAAACATTCCTTGCGTGTACGTCCACCTCCTCATCCTCCCTCAATTGTGACAGAAGAACCGACCTACAAATATGGACGTAGCGAGGAACCCATGGGCCATGTGACAAACACACAAACTTCATTTCACATTGTCATTTGGGAGCACAGTGGTACTGTCACTGCCACACAGCTTCGGAGTCAGGGGGTCCTAGGTTCAATCCAGGTAGGTTCCGGACCCTTCACATCCCTGATCAGTATAAATCTGTTACAGAAACGTAATGAATTATTGAATACCTATGTTTTTTTGGGTACATACACTACGGGTAATCCTTTCCCAGACAGGTAGACCCTTCTGACCCTTATGAATTATTAGATAATGTAGCAATTACTATTAATTCATTCAATAATTGGAACGTTGGTAGCTACTGTGAGACTTGTGCATCTCCAGGTGGATGACCCCACACATTTTATTGGTGTGTGAACATTTAAGGGACTGAATTAAATGATCTGGGATTTAACTCAAGCAGATTCACAGTGAAGTCTCTCATGTTAGAATTAGCACCTGACGTTAGCCTGAGTTTCACACTGTATTTTCAGCTACACATTCCCTCCTGAATACAAGGTATGAACAAAGACAGGTTTTATGGGAAAACATGATATTCATAGCGAAGGCAATAAGACCTAAGGCTTACAAAGGGATTTTAACACAAATCCGTTTTCCTTTTTAAGATGGCAATAAACAAATTCACTCTCAAAAATATGACATTAATTCTTATCATTGTTTTTCACAGAGCTAATAAAGGCCATGCATTTTGTATTTCCACACACTGGCCACTTTATTGGAAAAACCTGCCTAGTTTCACACACCACTCAATTTATTGAAAGCACTTGTTCGCTTCCATCCACAAACTGGCCACTGTATTGTAAACACCTACTTACTTCTGCTCACTGACCACATACCTATGTGGAAACACCTATGCCCACACACTGACCAAGTATTGGATATAGAGTACTGTGCAAAAGTTTTAGGCACTTGAGGATATAAGATATATAAAGTTATTTATCTGAGCAGTAATAGTCAATGTGCTCCAAGAAAACAAATAAAAACAAAGCTAATATTAGAATAAAAACGAATTATGTTGTTACAGGGAAGTGATATTCTGTAAATATGTTGATTTAACACTTTCCAAATCTCTCCGTGTGGAAATCCAGTGTAATTTGAGGTTGTTATCCGATATTTAGTTTTATCAGTTCATACATTCTTCATTATGTTTAATCAAGTTTGATTTTATTGTTTACTGTATTTATGTTTTTGTATTTACTGAAAATATACATAATTTGGCGGCATGGTGGCAGTCGCAGTCACATAGCTCCAGGGGCCTGGAGGTTGTTGGTTCGATTCCCGCTCCGGGTGACTGTCTGTGAGGAGTGTGGTGTGTTCTCCTTGTGTCTGCGGGGGTTTCCTCCGGGTGACTGTCTGTGAGGAGTGTGGTGTGTTCTCCCCGTGTCTGTGTGGGTTTCCTCCGGGTGACTGTCTGTGAGGAGTGTGGTGTGTTCTCCCTGTGTCTGCGTGGGTTTCCTCCGGGTGACTGTCTGTGAGGAGTGTGGTGTGTTCTCTCTGTGTCTGTGTGGGTTTCCTCTGGGTGACTGTCTGTGAGGAGTGTGGTGTGTTCTCTCTGTGTCTGTGTGGGTTTCCTCCGGGTGACTGTCTGTGAGGAGTGTGGTGTGTTCTCCCTGTGTCTGTGTGGGTTTCCTCCGGGTGACTGTCTGTGAGGAGTGTGGTGTGTTCTCTCTGTGTCTGTGTGGGTTTCCTCTGAGTGACTGTCTGTGAGGAGTGTGGTGTGTTCTCCCTGTGTCTTTGTGGGTTTCCTCCGCGTGACTGTCTGTGAGGAGTGTGGTGTGTTCTCCCTGTGTCTGTGTGGGTTTCCTCTGAGTGACTGTCTGTGAGAAGTGTGGTGTGTTCTCCTTGTGTCTGTGTGGGTTTCCTCCGGGTGACTGTCTGTGAGAAGTGTGGTGTGTTCTCTATGTGTCTGTGTGGGTTTCCTCTGAGTGACTGTCTGTGAGGAGTGTGGTGTGTTCTCCCTGTGTCTGGGTGGGTTTCCTCTGGTTTTCTCCCACAGTCCAAAAACACACGTTGGTAGGTGGATTGGTGACTCAAAAGTGTCTGTAAGTGTGAGTGAATGTGTGAGTGTGTGTTGCCCTGTGAAGGACTGGCGCCCCCTCCAGGGTGTATTCCCGCCTTGCGCCCAATGATTCCAGGTAGGCTCTGGACCCACCACAACCCTGAACTGGATAAGGGTTAGAGATAATGTTGAATGATATATATAATTTTTTACAAGCACCACGCTTATTGAGAAGGTAAATTACTCTAAATTAAAATTGTAAAAATAACCTTATGTTCTCTCTTGTTAACACACAGTACTCTTACTTCCACAATCTGGCCAATTTACCTTTATACGTCCATACACTGAGAGAAAAAAACACCTTTGTTTAATTAGATACATATTTCTTAACCAAATTGCCCCAGACAGAATGTTAATATCTCAGCATTAGCCCGTTACAGGCTTTGTTTACAATTTCTTCCTGTTTTCCGTGATCCCTTGAGCTCCTCTGTAACCTGTCAGAATGAACCTGTTGGTTTTTTTTTTGTTTTGCTCTGTCCACTTCAGTTTCAGACCAGTGGAGCTGTGAGTTCGCCCAGAGCTGCCAGTTCAGCTGAGTCCAATAATCATCTGCAGAAAAAGTTCAAATAAGTAAAAGTTAAATAAATAAATAAACAAATAAATAAATAAAAGCATGTTTTCAGAGTGCTATCTGTCAGATACCCACATAAAACACCAAGCCATGTCTACGGTCCTCTCAGGGGAATTTTGTACGTTAACCTGAAGCTAAGATGCATCATTCATTCATTCATACATCTTCTGTAAACATCCTGATCAAGGTCACTGTGGTCCAGAGCCCAAAGGGAAACATCGGGAGCAAGGCAGGAACACAACCTGGACGAGGCACAGGATCATCACAGGGTTAATGCTAAAAATGCTCATTAAAAAACAGACAATTCCATTCCTAAAATCTGATTGGCTGAGCCGCTGTAAACAGTGTGATTTTGGGACAGAAACTTAGTTAATTCTACTTCCTGCAACTTCTCCTTTAGTGTAAGAGTCCCTTCAGATAAAGGAAGACAATCTATACATATAAATACATCTATGAATTGAAGATTGATGTAATTTACCATATTTGATGTTGACTTCCCTTAGTTAGGTGAAGAAATCAGAAGTAGTTTCACGTGGTTCCAGACACTAATCACCACACACGAATGTAAGTATAAGCTTCTCCTCTGGACACAGAGTGAACGGCTGTCTGTTTTGTTGTTAGGGGTTTACTCTGGATATATAAATTATTAAGTGAGAGCACCTCCAAAGCAGGTTTCTGTTGAATAATCAAGAAACCCAGAACCATGAAGTGCTATAGCCCCCAAGGAACCCACGCTTCTCACATCCAGGCTTCATTTTGCTAACTGCTAGACCACAAAACCTGCAGTACGTATTTGGCCACAGCTGTCCTTGTACGGATGAGGTGACTGAGGAACTCTCACCTGGACCTCACCCTTACACTTGAACCCAATCACTGCAGATTCTGGGGAATAATTTCCCTGAAATGTCACCGGATTGTTTCAGAGCAACTGTGCGGTCATTGACTAATCACCGTGTTTTAAATGAGCGTGATAGCACATGGTGAGGCTGGATTAACCAGCATGGGTCTGTTATGTGTGTGTGTGTGTGTGTAAAATGTGTCCTGGCCGGTGAAATGTCATCATGATGACTGCGAGGCGGAATTTACCCACCTCGGCAGGATGGCATTTGAGCCTTTGTGGTTTGTCGGCGGCTCGGAATTGAACGCATGCGAGGAGGACTGTGCACTGTGGGTGATAACCTGGGGCTGGGGATCAGGACTGAGCTGAGCCATAATACAGCTCTACCTTATCTTCTCTCATTGTCCGTGGGTGTCCTTGCTACATACCCTTCTTCCTCCAATACCTGGTAAATGCACCGTGCACCTATATATATAATGTGTGTGTGTGTGTGTGTGTGTGTGTGTGTGAGACAAGACTCACACATCGCCGTCACGGTTTTATCTGTGATTGTATGTAATCGTCTTGGGTAGAGCTCATGTTAGTCAGCTGGACCTACTGGGAACCTATGGCCTCCTCATCTAATGTCTCTTCTCATATTGAGGGATTAACTGGTGCAGAAACAGGATGTCCACTGGAACATTGCTGCGAGGATTTGATAGCATCCAGGCATTCAGCCATGAATACATCACTGAGATCAGTTGCTGATGTTGGGTCATTAGTTCTGCCGCTCCACCTCTTAGCAATGGTATTTCATTTGGCTCCATTACTCCAGGGTGAAGTGACTGAGAGTGTTGCTGCCACACAGCTGCAGGATCACGGGGCCCTGGTTTCGATCCTCGCCCTCGGTCACTGAGCTGGGGGTGTTCTTGGTTTCCTTCAGGTGGTCAGGTTTCCTCCAACAGTCCAAACGAGTTTGAATGTGTGAGTGACAGGGTGAGTGTGTGAACGTGTCCACAGGCGTGAGTGTATGAGTGACAGGGTCAGTGTGTGAACGTGTCCACAGGCGTGAGTGTGTGAGTGATTGGGTGAGTGTGTGAACGTGTCCACAGGCGTGAGTGTGTGAGTGATTGGTTGAGTGTGTGAACGTGTCCACAGGCGTGAGTGTGTGAGTGACAGGGTCAGTGTGTGAACGTGTCCACAGGCGTGAGTGACAGGGTGAGTGTGTGAACGTGTCCACAGGCGTGAGTGTGTGAGTGATTGGGTGAGTGTGTGAACGTGTCCACAGGCGTGTGTGTGTGAGTGACAGGGTGAGTGTGTGAACGTGTCCACAGGCGTGAGTGTGTGAGTGATTGGGTGAGTGTGTGAACGTGTCCACAGGCGTGAGTGTGTGAGTGATTGGTTGAGTGTGTGAACGTGTCCACAGGCGTGAGTGTGTGAGTGACAGGGTCAGTGTGTGAACGTGTCCACAGGCGTGAGTGACAGGGTGAGTGTGTGAACGTGTCCACAGGCGTGAGTGTGTGAGTGATTGGGTGAGTGTGTGAACGTGTCCACAGGCGTGTGTGTGTGAGTGACAGGGTGAGTGTGTGAACGTGTCCACAGGCGTGAGTGTGTGAGTGATTGGGTGAGTGTGTGAACGTGTCCACAGGCGTGAGTGTGTGAGTGATTGGTTGAGTGTGTGAACGTGTCCACAGGCGTGAGTGTGTGAGTGACAGGGTCAGTGTGTGAACGTGTCCACAGGCGTGAGTGACAGGGTGAGTGTGTGAACGTGTCCACAGGCGTGAGTGTGTGAGTGATTGGGTGAGTGTGTGAACGTGTCCACAGGCGTGAGTGTGTGAGTGATTGGTTGAGTGTGTGAACGTGTCCACAGGCGTGAGTGTGTGAGTGACAGGGTCAGTGTGTGAACGTGTCCACAGGCGTGAGTGACAGGGTGAGTGTGTGAACGTGTCCACAGGCGTGAGTGTGTGAGTGATTGGGTGAGTGTGTGAACGTGTCCACAGGCGTGAGTGTGTGAGTGATTGGTTGAGTGTGTGAACGTGTCCACAGGCGTGAGTGTGTGAATGACAGGGTGAGTGTGTGAACGTGTCCACAGGCGTGAGTGTGTGAGTGACAGGGTGAGTGTGTGAACGTGTCCACAGGCGTGAGTGTGTGAGTGACAGGGTGAGTGTGTGAACGTGTCCACAGGCGTGAGTGTGTGAGTGACAGGGTGAGTGTGTGAACGTGTCCACAGGCGTGAGTGACAGGGTCAGTGTGTGAACGTGTCCACAGGCGTGAGTGTGTGAGTGACAGGGTCAGTGTGTGAATGTGTCCACAGGCGTGAGTGTGTGAGTGACAGGGTGAGTGTGTGGACGTGTCCACAGGCGTGAGTGTGTGAGTGACAGGGTGAGTGTGTGGACGTGTCCACAGGCGTGAGTGTGTGAGTGACAGGGTGAGTGTGTGGACGTGTCCACGGGCGTGAATGTGTGAGTGACAGGGTGAGTGTGTGAACGTGTCCACAGGCGTGAGTGTGTGAGTGACAGGGTGAGTGTGTGAACGTGTCCACAGGCGTGAGTGTGTGAGTGACAGGGTGAGTGTGTGGACGTGTCCACGGGCGTGAGTGTGTGAGTGACAGGGTGAGTGTGTGAACGTGTCCACAGGCGTGAGTGTGTGAGTGACAGGGTGAGTGTGTGAACGTGTCCACAGGCGTGAGTGTGTGAGTGACAGGGTGAGTGTGTGAATGTGTCCACAGGCGTGAGTGTGTGAGTGACAGGGTCAGTGTGTGAATGTGTCCACAGGCGTGAGTGTGTGAGTGACAGGGTGAGTGTGTGGACGTGTCCACAGGCGTGAGTGTGTGAGTGACAGGGTGAGTGTGTGAACGTGTCCACAGGCGTGAGTGTGTGAGTGACAGGGTGAGTGTGTGGACGTGTCCACGGGCGTGAATGTGTGAGTGACAGGGTGAGTGTGTGAACGTGTCCACAGGCGTGAGTGTGTGAGTGACAGGGTGAGTGTGTGAACGTGTCCACGGGCGTGAGTGTGTGAGTGACAGGGTGAGTGTGTGGACGTGTCCACGGGCGTGAGTGTGTGAGTGACAGGGTGAGTGTGTGAACGTGTCCACAGGCATGAGTGTGTGAGTGACAGGGTGAGTGTGTGAACGTGTCCTCAGGCGTGAGTGTGAGTGACAGGGTGAGTGTGTGAACGTGTCCACAGGCGTGAGTGTGTGAGTGACAGGGTGAGTGTGTGAACGTGTCCACAGGCGTGAGTGTGTGAGTGACAGGGTGAGTGTGTGGACGTGTCCACGGGCGTGAGTGTGTGAGTGACAGGGAGAGTGTGTGAACGTGTCCACAGGCGTGAGTGTGTGAGTGACAGGGTGAGTGTGTGAACGTGTCCTCAGGCGTGAGTGTGTGAGTGACAGGGTGAGTGTGTGAACGTGTCCACAGGCGTGAGTGTGTGAGTGACAGGGTCAGTGTGTGAACGTGTCCACAGGCGTGAGTGTGTGAGTGATTGGGTGAGTGTGTGAACGTGTCCACAGGCATGAGTGTGTGAGTGATTGGTTGAGTGTGTGAACGTGTCCACAGGCGTGAGTGTGTGAGTGACAGGGTGAGTGTGTGAACGTGTCCTCAGGCGTGAGTGTGTGAGTGACAGGGTGAGTGTGTGAACGTGTCCACAGGCGTGAATGTGTGAGTGACAGGGTGAGTGTGTGAACGTGTCCACAGGCGTGAGTGTGTGAGTGATTGGGTGAGTGTGTGAACGTGTCCACAGGCGTGAGTGTGTGAGTGACAGGGTCAGTGTGTGAACGTATCCACAGGCGTGAGTGTGTGAGTGATTGGGTGAGTGTGTGAACGTGTCCACAGGCGTGAGTGTGTGAGTGACAGGGTCAGTGTGTGAACGTGTCCACAGGCGTGAGTGTGTGAGTGACAGGGTGAGTGTGTGAACGTGTCCACAGGCGTGAGTGTGTGAGTGACAGGGTGAGTGTGTGAACGTGTCCACAGGCGTGAGTGTGTGAGTGACAGGGTGAGTGTGTGAACGCGTCCAGAGGCGTGAGTGACAGGGTGAGTGTGTGAACGTGTCCACAGGCGTGAGTGTGTGAGTGACAGGCGTGAGTGTGTGAACGTGTCCACAGGCGTGAGTGTGTGAGTGACAGGGTGAGTGTGTGAACGTGTCCACATGCGTGAGTGTGTGAGTGACAGGGTGAGTGTGTGAACGTGTCCTCAGGCGTGAGTGTGTGAGTGACAGGGTGAGTGTGTGAACGTGTCCACAGGCGTGAGTGTGTGAGTGACAGGGTGAGTGTGTGAACGTGTCCACAGGCGTGAGTGTGTGAGTGACAGGGTGAGTGTGTGGACGTGTCCACGGGCGTGAGTGTGTGAGTGACAGGGTGAGTGTGTGAACGTGTCCACAGGCGTGAGTGTGTGAGTGACAGGGTCAGTGTGTGAACGTGTCCACGGGCGTGAGTGTGTGAGTGACAGGGTGAGTGTGTGAACGTGTCCACAGGCGTGAGTGTGTGAGTGACAGGGTCAGTGTGTGAACGTGTCCACGGGCGTGAGTGTGAGAGTGACAGGGTGAGTGTGTGAATGCGTCCAGAGGCGTGAGTGTGTGAGTGACAGGGTGAGTGTGTGAACGTGTCCACGGGCGTGAGTGTGTGAGTGACAGGGTGAGTGTGTGAACGTGTCCACGGGTGTGAGTGTGTGAGTGACAGGGTGAGTGTGTGAACGTGTCCACAGGCGTGAGTGTGTGAGTGACAGGGTGAGTGTGTGAATGCGTCCAGAGGCGTGAGTGACAGGGTGAGTGTGTGAACGTGTCCACAGGCCTGAGTGTGTGAGTGACAGGGTGAGTGTGTGAATGCGTCCAGAGGCGTGAGTGTGTGAGTGACAGGGTGAGTGTGTGAACGTGTCCACAGGCGTGAGTGTGTGAGTGACAGGGTGAGTGATGCCCTGCGATGGACTGGCACTGCAAGCAGGATTTGTTTCTGTTTTGCATTCATATTTATTCTGGACCAAACATGACCCTGATCGGGATGAAGCAGTTACAGATGATTGACTGATTGATTGAATAAATGAACACCGGGAACAATTAGAGGTCCAAAACCCAGGCATCCAGCACCACTTGAGGCTGTGTTTAGAAACGGCAGATACGTCTCGGCTGTGTGTTTACACTTAAATGGAAAGTGTGTAAATTAGATTTCTGGTCAATCTGTTTCTGTATGTTTTCATAACTCTTTGAAGATTTGGGCCTTATTTATTCATTTGGAACGCAGCTGGTCTCAGGAGACTGGGATATAGAGGAATTGTTGTATTGTAGTATTGTTATAAGGGAGAATGGTGAATGTATTTATCCCATCCACTTCCCTAACAGCGAGGGCTGTGCTCTGATGCTTCTGGAAGCCCTGGACAATAGCTCATATATAAAACCTTGCACCAAGACAAGGGAAAAATCTCTTTTAAATGAGGACATCCATTTTCAGCCCCAAAGCCATTTTGAGCCTCTGCTTGATTATTTATTTATTTATTTATTTATTTATTTATTTATTTTTCTCTTTTCCTGAGCCTCTGTCCATTGCCCTTCCATCCTCTGAGCCGCCTGCCTCCCCATCAGCAACTCCGGAAAACTCCGGCATCCATTAATCCTAGTTAAACACATTCAAGGCCAAGGACCATCAAGCCCTGTCTACATTCAGGTTTGACTTACAGCCACCAAGATCCGGCGCAACAACACACGCTCCTAATTAACGCAGACTGAAGTGTTCCTGCTGAGATACTGTCAACACGCCATTAATTCCTTCCGCACTCATTAGAGCGAAGCATTAATTGGAGCATTAATTGATCCATGGGTAAACTACTTTGTTAAAATAGTTTCTCAATGGTAACAAAATACTGTCCTTTAATTATGACCAGCTATTGTTATGACACAAAGAGTCTGGTACGTACCCGATGAGGGATTAGTGCTGTAAAATGACTATTTGGAGCTTAAGGTTAGTGGGGGTTAGTTTTATGGGTTTAGAGTTTAGAGGACTAGATCTTTCCTGAATTCTGTACTTTAATGTTTACATTTACAAAGCACAATAGCACCCCCTGGAAAAGCGGTTCTTACATGTGAGTGAGTATGTGAGAAACATCACCCAATTCCAGTTTAAAAACAGGTTTCGTGGATTGACCAATCCCTGCTGTTTATTTTTATTATTATTTTAATAATTTGCTCTTAACCTTATTTTGGGTTTGTGAGTCTACGCTACTCTGGATGCAAGCCTCGGTCTCACGTTATTTTTGTGTTTGTAATAAACTGTAATTACCCAGTAAACATTTAGCCGTTGATTCAACGTTGAAATAACGTAATGACTGCCGTCTAATCAACGTTCTCTTAAGGTTGAAAATGAAAGTTGAAAAAACGTCCAAACACAGACATTGAAAAGACGACTATTAGACGTATTTGGGACGTCCATTGACGTTATTAATTGGTCCCGAAATAAATTACTTGTATAAAACGCGTTTTGGACGTCCACTGACGTTATCGATTGGTCACCACTTAACTAACTTATTAAGATGGATTTTGGACGTCCATTAACGTTTAAAATATGTCCTTGACGGACAGACTACTTTTAGACCCATTTTGAACGTCCAGGGACGTTCCTTGTTTACTGGATACACATTAACCAATAACAGACTAACTACTGGAGAGGAACTTCAAGTTCAGTTATACTCTTGTATTTGAATTTAATACATGTGCATTTATGATTACACACTTAATGACTGTAATCCATCTGTAACACCGACTACATCACCGATGGCTTTATTGGTGTTGCATGGATTCCTACTGTGTAACTACACATTCATTACAGGCCCTTAATCTAAAGTGTGACCCAAGCCTTCACTCCTCTGACAGCTGTGCCTTTAATTTGTCCTGGAGGAAGAGTCTCCCCACAGATATTAGTAAAGCAGATTTATGGACAGCGTTCTGCTCCAGGAATGCAAAAGCACAAAGGCAGACATCGTTTATGCGGACGGGCCTTTTAGAGCAGATGAGTTTTATGAGCTCTGAATACAAAAACACAATAATGCCATTCTTTTATTGGGGGGTTTTTGGAAGCAGGGTGGGGGGAGGGGGCGCAACTGCAAGCTCCTCCTGAAAAATGTTGTTACTCTGAGTTTGTAATCAGCTGCTTTGTAAGATGATGGGTTAAAATCAGACTACACCATTAAGCTCCATTAGGCCGTCTCTGTATGGATCCAATCATTTAACTGAAAATAAGTAGCAGATCATCCAGT